>NC_056745.1:199848079-200148079 GCF_019279795.1 Protopterus annectens
AGTGAAAGATGTACTGGCTCTACTGCCGTTGAGACACTTCCCATGTCCATTTTTTATACTAGTGAGGTTAATGAAATAATACAAGTTATTAAAAATAATTGGTCCATTTTACATCTTGATCATAACATTCATTCAGTTGTTAGTGAACAGCCTAGATTCAGTTTTAAGAATAAGAAGTCTCTAAAGAGACATTTATGTTATAAAAACTCTACACAGGTTAGGAAAGGTATGGTGAACACACTGTCTATGTGTTGTTGTTCTAGATGCAATTTTTGCACATAGATCCCTTTGTAGATTTTGTTCATCCTGTCACTAATAGAAAGTATTATTTTAAAGTAACTGCTGATTGTCGCAGCAGGAACTTGGTTTATTTAGCTAAGTGCAGAGCCTGTGATTGTTTTTGTATAGGCAAGACCAATACGTCCTTGCTAGAAAGAATGAGAGAACATTTATATAGTATGAACAGGTCTGATGAACATAATGCTTTAACTAAACACTTTACTGAATGTGGCCATGAACATGTATTTGGATTTAGAGTAATAGAGATGGTGAATGCTGACATTCAAGGGGGTGATTTTAGGAATTTTACTGAAGAACGAGAGTTATCATGGATTATTAATATGCAGGCAGACAGATTTCCTGGTATTAATAGGAGAGCCTCTATCAAACTGGCTTTGAAAGCCAGAGGTCCCTTTAAATGAATGGGGATTGTTTTATTGGATGTGTATTTTTATTGGTCAATTTGTATTTCTGACTCATAATTAACGTACTATATATTTTACTTGATTTTTGTGATTTGTTGTCTGAAGAAGCACATTTACTGTGTGAACGCGCTTACCTTGTAATACTGTTATTAAACCTGTGTTTTTTATGGTTATAGTCTTGCTTAGGTGCTGTTTTGTATTTAGTTATATTACTTTTTGGTTAATCAGCACCATTTATTCTGGAGGGTTTACTGATTTGCTGCTTAATGATAACTCAATTATTCTCCATCTCCATTTATCTATACTTCCACTATCTTTGCAATGGAAAGTGACATCATTATGTTACTGCTTCTTAAGGAAGCACCATCATCAGAAAAATAGTTCAGGAACCAACAAAACTAAATGACTTGCACATTAATAAACATATTTAAAGAATACATTTGGAAGGATACTCTAAAATGTAGAAAGATACATAATGCACAGAAAAAAAACTGTCATATCATATCACTTTTTTAAGATGGCTATTTATCATTTATTGTCTACTGACAGGGCAGGTTCGACTGCGCTTAAGTTCCTTTTCACAAGATGGCATTTAAGCCATACTGTGGAAACAGTACTGATGAGATGAAGTAGATTTTACATAAAAAACAGATTTATTTACAAGAGGAACCCAAAGTCTTCATGACAATCAACTTCTATGTTCTTAAACTAAATGAAAGCAAGAGTACCTTTAGCAAATTTAGTTGCTGAGTTTAAAGTCCATAACACTGAAGTCACTTCTCCTGGGTTACTGAGATGAACAAGTTCTAGGCTTCTCTTTGGTAGCCTTGAAGAAACACTTCTCCAGTGCCACTGCTCTAGTTTCCTGGTTCCCCTACCCAAAGGTAGTTACTTTCTGTTTCTTTGGGTGTAATGACCCCCTCTACTACACACCCTTTTACATAATTACGACTGACATCAGGTTACTAATTGCTTTTGTTAAAGACATGCTTCACAGTTTGTATACATTCACCCTACCAGTCTTTACAAGTAATACAGTTGCAATAAAAGTAATATGATCATCATATAAGTATTCATAAGGAACATATTTCCAGCTTTTACATCCAACTTGGCTTTCTTTTCATTGTTTATTGAGAACTACCATATTATGTTATGCAAGTACTTTGTAGAACAAACACATATATTTAAAAGACATTATGCCACTCGACAGTGTATTTAAAAGACATTATGCCACTCGACAGTGTGATGCCCATACACTGGCCCAGCAATCATGAAGCCGTAATCCTCACCACTAACACCAGTGAGGGGCGTCCATATAGGGAAAGGATAATAAATACACACACACATTAAAGTACAATTTTCCTTAAGGGCACACAGAGATCACAGTCAGTCTGGGGCTGGTTTCTCCCTTTCTCTCCAGGTCGCTAATAAGACTCCCCACTGGCACAGCTATAGGGTCCAGATCTCAGCCTAGTGGGCAAGCTAAAACCTCTACCACCCTCTCTGTCCAAACAGTGCTTCGTGTCCCTGCCCAAATAGCTCACACACACACACACACACACACACATATACATACACACACTGAGATAAGAGTGTATACAACCACACAGACACTCCTGGGGAAGGCTGGCACAGGTTCTCCAGCTGTTCCCCTTTTTACACAGACTATACGGTAGAAATCACTGCCACCACCCAGCTAATATTTATCAGCTACTCAAAGGCCCTTATGAAAGGGTGTCCAATTATACTGTGCAATATTATTATCCAAATGATAAGTGCAACCAAACAGTCAAGACTTATTTGGAGTGACTTGGTACAGTATCACTATATACATGCAATGTACTCTTAGACCTTAAATTATATGTACATAAAACAGCCACAGTTGAAAGGTTTAAAAATATTTAATAATAAAAAAAAAAAAAAAAAAAAAAAAAGACAATACTTCTTACTACACAGTGCTAGTCAAGAGTTCAGAAATCAGATAAATACTTAAGATAATACAGTAGAAAAGTTCTAACATCACAGAAAAACAAACTAATCTAATCTTCTTATTTCCTAGCTATATCTAAGAGAAAAAGCAGTTCTAAAAACCCTACTTACATATAGACACAGGCAGAGTGGTGAATTGGATGTTCTCAAGACAAATGCTTCGAGTCTTTTTGCCCTTAAATTTATAACACAGTACCACTGAGTCATTTCAGATTACATCATTCCTTTCTGGTTTCCAGGCTAACTTACTCTCAGAGGTTAGTAGCCCTTGATCTTGACCTGGTCAGGAAGCCAGAACAATAAAATAAATTATACATGCAAATTCTAGTCATTAACTCTGGCCTCAAAACAACAGGCAGAATGCCTTTATCTAGACATCTCGGCTCCGAGTTTTGACATCAAAGAATTGACTTATCAGTTTTGTTACAGCAGAGTGCACTGTTGTTGCATTTTTGCAGTTCTACATTTAACACAATTTTTCCCATTTAAGAGAACAAGCCTGTGGCTTATATTAATATTTACAAATGACAGAATTTTAGTTCTATCTGGCTAGGCTGGCAGCCTTCATCTATCTTCACACATCTCTCCCTCTGGGGAACTCAAGTTAGTTTTTCAAGTGCCCCTTGAGAAATGTTGCTTGAGAGGGTTATGTCTCTGAGTAGACCTTACCCCATTCCCCGTCTTGAGAGCCCATCTGCACTGGCATTACTAATCCCAATGCAGTGCTACACTGACATATATGCTTGCAACCCTAGGCTCCATCTTAGTAACTTGGCATTTTGCCGGCTGGCTCTGTGTAACCATGTTAGGAGGTTGTGATCTGTCACTATGGTGAACTTTGTTCCATACAGATAAGGCTGAAGTTTTTGCAGTGCCCACACTATGGCTAGACATTCCTTTTCTGCAGCTGCATAGCATTCTTCCCTGGGTTGCAGCCTACGACTGAGATAAACCACTGGGTGCTCTTCTCCCTCTTAAGAAATCTGACTAAGTACAGCCCCCACCCCATGGTTCGAAGCATCCACATGAACAAATAATTTGCTGTACTCTGGACTGCCTAACTCAGGGGGTCCTCCCAAAGCTTGTTTAAGCTCTTGGAATGCCTGCTCACATGATGGGGTCCATACTACCTTATCTGGCCTGTTCTTCCTTGTCAGATCTGTGAGGGGAGCAGCTATGGTACTATAACTGGGGACAAACCTTCTATAGTACCCTGTTGTCTCTAAGAATGCCCTCACCTGTTTGTTGGCAACAGGTGCAGGCCATGCCTGAATGGCTTTCTACTTTGGCAGGTTCTGGCCTGATCTTACCACTCCCCACTCTATGTCCCAGGTAGGAGACCTCAGTCATACCCACCTGACATTTGCTGGGCTTAGTGGTCAACCCTGCCCTCTGTAGTCTACCCAGCACCTCCCTGACATGCTGAAGATGCTCCTGCCAGGAATGGCTGTAGAGGGTAATATCATCTAGGTAAGCAAGGGCAAACCCTCCTGGTCCTGCTAGGATATGATCTAACAGCCTCTGGAAAGCCACTGTGGCATTTTTCATCCCAAAGGACATCTTTGTGAACTCATACAAGCCAACAGGAGTCAAAAAGGCTGACTTCTCTTTAGCACTGGGAGTTAAGGGCACCTGTCAGTAACCCTTAGTAAGATCAATGGTTGTAAGATACTTAGCCCAATCCAGCTGCTCTAGGGCCTCATCTGTCCTAGGCAGAGGGTAAGAATCTGACTCTGTGTGACTATTTAATTTCCTGTAGTCTACACAAAACCTGGTGCTGCCATCCTTCTTTGGCACAAGCACCACTGGGGAGGTCCAGGGACTGTTGGATTCTTGAATAACCCCTAGTTCTAACATCTCTTGCATCTCCTCCCTCAGAGTCTGACTCTCTCAGGCACCATATAAGGTACCTTCCAAATATGCCTTTGGGGTCCTGTATCCACCTGGTGCTGCACCAGGTGGGTGCACCCTGGTTTTCCAGTGAACATGTCCCCAAACTCCTGTAACACTGCTTGGATTTCTCAAATTGGGTACAAGATAGCTGCTGGGACATTGCTACCCCTTCCACTTAGGTTTCAGTCCGAGCCTCACTGAGGAGAACTGTCACCAGATCTCCATCAGACTCCTCTTGCAATACACTGCAAATGCTCAGCACAAGGGCCTCCCTATCATGGTAAAGTTTCATCATGTTAACATAGTACAATATGTGTCCCTGACTCCTGCCTAGCAGTTCCACCATGTAGTTAATATCACTTGCCTTTCTTACCATCTTGTAGGGTCCCTCCCAAGCTGCTTGCAGCTTGTTGTGTCTGACAAGAATGAGAACCATTACCTGCTGCCCTACAGCATACTTTCTAGCTCAAGCATTCCTGTCATATCATACCTTTTTCTGTTGTTGGGCTACTGCCAGGTTCTCCTGGGCCAAGCCTATGAGTTCCCTGAGCATTGTCCTGAGGTTTAAGACATATGCCACAACAGACTCCTTGTGAGGTTCACACTAACCTTCCCACTCATCTCAAATTAAATCTAGAGGTCCCCTCATCCTAAGCCCATACAGCAACTCAAAGGGTGAAATAACTGTGGATTCCTGGGGAACCTCTCTGTAAGCAAATGGGACAAATATTTGTCCCACTCCCTCTTAAACTGGTCTGCAAATGCCCGTAGCATGAACTTGACTGTAGAGATTAACATCTCAACCAGACCATTAGTCTGGGGATGGTAGGGGTTGGTCTTCAGGTGCTTCACCCCACAGTACTTCCAGAGACAAGCCAGCAGGTCTGACATGAAATTGGCACCTCTTGTCAGTATTTCTTTTGGGAAACCTACCCTGCTGAAAACCTCTAACAAAGCATTTGCCACCTTTTCTGCCTCAATGAAGGACAGAGCCACTGCCTCAGGGTAGCAAAATCCACTACCACTAGGATACACTTTTCCCTATGGAATTTGGGGTACTCAGAGGCCCCACAATATCCATAGCTACCCTTTGAAATGGCTCCTCAATCACAGGCAAAGGCATCAAAGGAGCTTTCACCTTGTCTCCTGCCTTGTCTACCTTTTGGCACTGCTCACAGGTTCTGCAGTACCCTGTTACATCCCTAGAAATTCCAGGCCAATAGAAGTTCTGCATAATAAGTTTCTTTATACATTTTATGCCCATATGACCTACAAAGGGAATACCATGGGCTATGGCTAGAAGTGCCAGATGGTAGGCTCTAGGCACTACCAACTGCTGTACCCTTTCACCTTCTAGCCCTCCCTCAGGATCCACTCTCTACACAGGAACCTTTGATCCCAGTATACAGAATCCCCCTTCCCTTGAGAATCAGACACCTTCATAGCTACCTGTCACAGGCCTTGCAATGTAGGGTCTGAGAGCTGAGCCTGTCTCAGCTCTCAATTTGTAACCCTTCAAAGCTCCTTTTCCACAGGAAGTCTGGCATCCTCTGACAGTAGTGCCTCACTGTCAGTCTGGGTACTACTACTCACCTTTACCTTTGCAGTCACTCTGTCCAAGGGAATATCAGTACCCACAAGCAGCTGTGTCTCACCTTCAGTCTCACTGCTAAAGAGTAGCTCCCTCCCTGAAGTAGCCACCTCACCAATCCTGGCTGCAAGTATGCAGTCTGTCTGGGGTGTCCCACAGGCTACCAGACCCACATGCTTGTCTCCTAGCCTGGCTGCGTGTAACTGCATAAGCACATGGTACTGCCTCATCCAAATCCTTCCCTATCAGGACATCTGCAGGATGGTAGTTCGGTACTCCTGTTGTCTCAAGACAACTTACTATTGGCATTTTGTCTTTCCCATTTACTGGCTCTCTCACCTTTTGTTCCCCATCTTGCCTCCGTGGACATCTTTATGCCACACTGGTTGCATTCAAAACATTTAACCCTAGGTCCTGGACGTGTACCTGGACTAGTGGCTTCCTCTGCTACTGGGAGATTCTATTGGGGCAGTATGTTGTCCCCACCATGGGTTCCTTTAGACCCATGAGCAGTACTGGGGGTCATTTTCCTGTGCAGGGATGCTAGGTATAGGTCTCCCTTCATTCCCAATCTCCTCTGAAGTAGCACATTGTCTATCAGTTAACCAGATCCTTGTGTCCTCAGGCAAAGTGCTAAGGGCTTGTTTCCTCACCAATAGGTCTGCCAGCCCTTCAAAAGTGGGGACCTGACATACACTCACCCACCTATGAAAATAAGTGCGCATGTCAGCAACATATTCACACACACTCTCATCTGCCTTGCATCTATGCTCAGAAAACATTTTCCTATAAGTTTCAGGTGTTAGCTTAAAACATTCTAACAAGTGACTTTTAACAGCAGTATAATTAAATTATTCACAATCAGCAAGTTTAGACAACACAGCTCCAGCTTTACCATGGAGTAAGGGGGTCAGGAACAGTACCCAGAGCCTTTGGTCATCATATTGTTTCCATACCCTCTCAAACATATGAATGAAACTATCAAAATTGTCCCCCTCTTTAAACTGCGGAAGTAATTTACTGATCTTTTGTGCTTCTGGGGTCCAGTTACTCCCTTCCTTCATTACCTCCATGACTCTGGCGAACAGTCAGCATTTCCTTCTCATGCTGCCTCTTCTTTTCCTCAGCTTCCAGGCGTAGCAGTTTCTCATTCTCCTCAGCCTGCAGACGTCTCAGTCTCTAAGCTGCTTCTATTTCCAAACGCTTGGCCCCCAACTCAAGTCTCTTTAGCTCCAGATGGATTTTTAAGTCCTCTGCAGAAAGGTTGAGCTGTCCATTCTCTGAGGGTGGTACATCTCCACTGTCAGTATGATCGTCCTCCTGGTTGCTGTTTTCTGATACAGCTGTGACCAAATCTGCGATCATGTCTGCCTTAGTCAGGCTTCCATGCACCAGTCTCCTAGCCTTGCACATCTCATCCAGCTGGCTCCTTGTCAGCTTTATGTACTCCTCTGCTGACATGCTGCCTGCTCTCCCTGACTAACTAAGATAACAAAAGAAATAAAACAATTGTGATCTGAACTCTGAGTATTCACTGCATGGCTGATTTTGAGTACAAAACACCTTCAGTGATCACTGTACACAAGCTACAGGAATTCACTCTACCCACACCACTACAAGCCAATTAGTGATGTGGATATCCCACCATTGCCAAACAATTAATATGCGATGGCCGTGCACTGCCCAGCAATCAAGGAGCCTCAATTCTCACCACTAACACCAGTAAGGGGCATCCATATAGGGAAAAGATAATAAATAAACACACAGTAAAGTATAATTTCCCTTTAGGGCACACAGAGATCACAGTCAGTCTGGGGCTGGTTTCTCCCTTTCAGTCCAGGTCCCCAATAAGACACCCCACTGGCACAGCTATATGGTCCAGATCTCAGCCTAGTGGGCAAGCTAAAACCTCCACCACCCTCTCTGTCCAACCAGTGTTTCTGTCCCTGCCCAAGTAGCTCACACACACACACACACACATATACACACACACTTTGAGATAAGAGTTTATACAACCACACAGACTCTCCTGGGGAAGGCTTGTACAGGTTCTCCAGCTGTGCCCCTTTTACACAGACTATATGGTAGAAATCACTGCCACCACCCAGCTAATATTTATCAGCTACTCAAAGGCCCTTATGAAAGGGTGTCCAATTATACTGTGCAATATTATTATCCAAATGGGTAAGTGCAACCAAACAGTCATGACTTATTTGAAGTGACTTGTTACAGTATCACTATATACATGCAATGTACTCTTAGAGCTTAAATTATCTCTACACAAAACAGCCACAGTTGAAAGATTTAAAAATATTTAATAATAAATAAAAAACACAAGACAATATTTTTTACTACACAGTGCTAGTCAAGAGTTCAGAGATTGCAAAGAAATACTTAAAATAATACAGTAGAAAAGTTCCGACACCACAGAAAAACAAACTAACTAATCTTCCTATTTCCTAGCTATATCTAAGAGAAAACATAGTTCTAAAAACCCTACTTACATATAGACACAGGCAGAGTGGTGAGTTGGATGTTCTCAAGACAAATGCTCGGATTCTTTCTGTCCTTAGATTGACAACACAGTATCACGGTTTAATTTCAGACTACATCATTTCTATTTCCCAGGATAACAGACTCTCAGAGGTTAATAGCCCTTGATTTTGCAGCTGGTCAGGAAGCCAGAACAATAAAAGAAATTATACATGTAAATTCTAGCCATTAACTCTGGCCTCAAAACAATAGGCAGAATGCCTTTATCTAGACATCTAAGCTTCGAGTTTTGACATCAAAGAATCGACTAACAGCTTTGTTGCAACAGAGTGCACTGTTGTTACATTTTTGCCATTCCACGTTTAACACAATTTTTCCTATTTAAGAGAACAAGCCTGTGACTTATATTAATATTTACAAATGACAGAATTATCTCCAAAATTCTATCTGGCTAGGATGGCAGCCTTCACCTATCTTCACAGGCAGTATAAACATTAGCTCTAGGTGACTTGCTCACATTGACTAATGTGGTTTCAACACACTGACACCATGTAAAAATGGGGAAAAAAGGGAATAAAGACAATGTCAACAACCGAGTATGCAGGGAATTAAACACTAAGCATTATTTCCCTTCAAGGACAGATACAGGTCTTCTGCTATATAAACTGATATTCCCCTGTCTTGTCTCCTTCGGTATAAAAAGAAAATATAAAACATGAATACAAGATTAAGAAGCACATTGTTCATCACAACTGTACAAATACCACTCAAAATCGTTAACCCAAGGTGACCCAACTGTCACCGGGGAATTTGCCAAACAAATAACGGTTCCTTCCAAAAGGCATTACCACAGACATACACAGACTGGCAGCCAGTTTCAGTATAATCCACCACCTGACAATGACTCTTAACAGCTAACTGTTCAAGACCTGGCCAATGTTAATATTTATATGCCACCATCACTTCCAGGTAGGGGTGCAAGCCAGGACGTTTGAAATTCTGCACCAGTTTCTTGAATGTTAATCCCCTTGTCCCATTCTCTCTCTCTCTGCACTACATAACATTTCATTACAATGTGCAATTTTAATAAGACACATACCTGTCCTAAGGAAGACCAGAAAAGTAGCACAGCGGGGTGCAGTAATGCAGAAACAGCAATACCGTTAAGTGGCACAGACCTCTCAACATCCCCTATTTTGTAGGAACATCCCTATTTTCTGACTTAATGTATCCCTGTACGAGATGTCCCTATTTTTCAAGGTATGGCCCTCTTTACAGGCTTGCTTTGTCCCTTCACGCAAATGTCTAAACTCCCCTTGTGATTTCTGAAGCTATTACAAAAAAAAAAAAAAAGGGAAGAAAAACTACATGACCAACACACTGGTGACAATAATTTAGAGAGGACATACATCTTGCAGCAAAAATAAATGACCATCATTTTTGCTGCTCTCAGTTTGAAACATGTTTCTGGGTAGTACCCCACATTCCTAATGAAAGCAGGAAGAGTATTATGCTAGGTGGTGTACAAATATTACGGTAATCTGATGTCCAGGTTTTTAGTTAGATGCTCCTAAGGATCTTTGTTCCTATTTTCTGATATCTACATGTTGAGACGTATGAAGTGACAGCTTCCGATTAAATAGTCTAGACAGTAACAGTACAACTTTCTCCATTCATGCATTCAACAAGTTAGCAAGCCATTGGGGGAGACAATACATTCGACACAACTAAGACTAGTAGGAACCAAGAGACAAGGCTACAGAAAACTGATCCACTCACACAGATGCAACAATGAATAAATTATAATGCACGCCACTGGGTAAACCTAGAAAAGACTATCCTCTTCGGACCTGAACTGTTCTATCCCAGATATAGAACTGCAAATACAATGGCTACTGACCTGCCTGGATCCCAAGGACACCAGCCTGACTTCCTTTCCAAAAGGACTCTTCTGTACTTCATGGACAAACTGGGCAAGCTGAGAGTGTGTTCGACTGCAGTAGTAAATCTGAAAGGGAAAGAAATCAAGTAAGGTAAAAACAGCTGTATTGCAAGTACTAATGTTTCTATATACACCACATTTTTGAAAACCCGCAGCTTAAGATTCTTTAAATTAATCATCTCAAAAGTATAAACAGGATGAAGTAACTATTAACAGTAACTACCAGAAAAAGAACATGGAGAAACAAGATAAACAATGCAAAGATAACTGAGGAAAAGTTTTTTCACAGAGGGTATTTGATACCAACAGTAATTTGCTACAGAAGGACTGTGGCAAACTGAGTATGACTTCAAAAATGCAGAGAACAGCGCTAGCGCTATGAGAAGGGGAGAGAGAGGTAAACTTTTAGTTATGTACTCACCATAACTTCAGATGTTTGGGATCCATCTCGCCTACATTCTGACTGATGGGTTCGGAGCCGATCCCTCGGCTCCGACTCGGCACGCTTATGCCAAAGAGCGAAGTCTCTTATTGGCTGAGCTTACTATATCCCAGGATGCACCACTACCAGTCCCCCAGATCTAGTTTGTCCGCATACATGCACACATGCACGCTCTGATTATATAACATCGTCAGATGAAACAAGATAAAAACAGTAGAACTCAAACCGTTCAATCTCTTCTGATCTCCCAAGGCAGGGGGAAGGAGGGTGGGTATTAGGAATGTAGGCGAGATGGATCCCAAACATCTGAAGTTATGGTGAGTACATAACTAAAAGATGTTATGTGATATCTCGCCTACATTCTGACTGATGGGACAGCGTCCCTAGCACCTGAATCCTGGGTGGCTCACTGGAAAACACTCCTGAGTACCGTGGAACCAAATGATGCTCGCCCTTTAGATGCCACATCCAATTTATAGTGGGAAATGAAAGTGTGCGGATTGGACCAAGTAGCCGCAGCACAAATCTCCGATATAGCGAGCTTGGAATGAAAGCTATAGAAGTCGCCATAGCTCTGGTAGAGTGAGCTTTGATAGATGTTGTAAGTTGCTTATTCGAAGAAGAATAAGCCTGAGTTATACAATCTCTAATCCATTTGGAGATAGTAGCTTTTGTGATGGTTTTACCCAATTTATTGTCTGAGAAGGACACAAACAACTGGTCTGACTTACGAAATTGCTGAGTCCTGTCTAAACAGAAGCGCAATTGCCTGTGAACATCCAATTTATGGAGAATGTATTCTGCTTCATTGGAGAATTTTGGGAAGAAAACTGGTAGCTCTAGAGATTGTTGGAGACAGAGATTAGAACAGACCTTTGGGACAAAGGATGGATTAGGCCTAAGTGATACTCTATCCTTGTGGAAAATCAAGTACGGTGGTTTAATAGACAGGGCTTGAAGCTCTGAAACTCTTCTTGCAGAAGTAATTGCAACTAAGAAGGCAGTTTTCCAAGACAGATATTTTAACTCACATGTAGCAGCCGGTTCGAAAGGGGAAGATGTTAATGCACGAAGCACCAAATCAAGATCCCACGGAGCGCAGGATGAAAAACTGGGGTCTTAACAGGCCCGCACCTTTAATGAAAGTTTTGCATAGTCTGCTGCTCATCAATGGAGGATCCATGGATTCGTGGAATTTAGAGATAGCCGCCAGTTGGACTTTAATAGTAGAGACAGAAGATCCTTGATTAAACAGGGATGTTAAGAATTTCAAAACTTCCGGGATTGGAGCAGTGATAGGGTCTAAGCCCCTGAGTTGAGCCCAGATAGCAAACCTCTTCCACTTACTGAGGTACAATTTCTTAGTGGTGGGTTTGTGGGCTGAAGATAAAATGTGAATAACTTCCGGGTCTAATGTGTGACTTCTGACTAAAGTCGGAAGTGGAGGAGCCAAGCTGTCAACTTCAAGGAGTGTAGGGACTGATGCTGTCGTCCCGACTGATGAATTAGCAGATCCGGAGTTAGATCTAAAGTCCAAGGATCGTCCACCGCATGTTTCTTCAGGTAGGGAAACCATACCTGACAAGGCCAGTATGGAGCAATCAGTATCATTGTGGACCCCAATTGAGAAGCTTTTTGAATGACTTTGGAGAGAAGTGGAATCGGAGGAAAGGCATAAAGTAGCCCTGTTGGCCAAGGTTGTGCTAGAGCATCCATAGCTGCTTCCCCTTGATGTGGAGTCAAGGAGAAGAACCTTTTGCACTTCGTGTTTAGTGGTGTTGCAAACAGGTCGCAGCACGGCGTCCCCCATCTCCTGAAAACCTGAGCTGCTACTGTTTCGTTTAGGGACCACTCGTGAGGAGAGAGAATTGTTCTGCTTAATCTGTCTGCCAATATATTTGATTTCCCCGGAATGTGGGTCGCTACCAAGAAACGGCTGGTAGCTACAGCCCATTCCCACACCCTCATGGCCTCTCTGCAAAGGGGGTAAGATCTGGTCCCTCCTTGTTTGTTTAGATACCAGACCACCGACATGTTGTCTGTGTGGATGGCGATTATGCCCTGAGGGAGAAACTTGTGTAAGGCCTGTAGGGACAGAAGTACAGCCCTCATCTCCAATACATTGATGTGGAGAAGAGTTTCGTCTGGAAGCCAGGAGCCCTGAACTAACCTGCCCAGACAATGCCCCCCCCACCCTATCTGGGAGGCATCTGTTATCAGGGTGACCACTGGAGAGGATTTAGATTGGATGTCTGAAGCCACCAGCGAAGGTCCCGTTTGCATGTTTCTGTAATCATAATGGGATGGTTGAGGGAAGGTCCTGAAAGGACCATTGAGTTGACAATAGCCACTGAAGAATCCTCATGTGCAATCTTGCCAGAGGAACTAGAAGAACCGTGGCAGACATCGAACCTAAAACTTGTAGGACCATCCTGGCTGGGGCTTTGGATCTTGAAATCAGGGCTTGAACTTGGCCTTGTAAAGTTTGGATCCTTTCGGTAGGAAGAAAAACGCGCATCAATTTTGAGTCTATCTCTGCTCCTATGAACCTTATGCGCTGAGAGGGCAGCAAGACAGACTTTGACCAATTGAATGTAATTCCCAGGGTAGCACCCAGGAGATGGTGGCTTTGAGGTTGTCCATTAGTAGATGCCTGGTGGTGGCAGTCAGGAGCCAGTCGTCCAGATAGGGAAACACTTGGAATCCAAGACTCCTCAGGTGAGCAGTCACTACTGCCAAACACTTGGTGAACACCCTGGGGGCTGTGGTGAGACCAAAGGGCAGTGCACAAAATTGGAAATGACTGTCTCCCAGGCTGAAGCGCAGATACCTCCTGGACGCCTGATGTATTGGTATGTGATAATAGGCGTCCTTGAGGTCTATGGAGCACATCCAAACATCCTTCTCCAACAATGGGAGAATGGATTGTAACGTGACCATTGAATTTGGATTTCGTGACGGATTGGTTTAGTCTGCTGAGATCCAATATTGGTCTCAGGTCCCTGTCTTTTGGCACTAAAAGAACCTCGAGTAATTTCGGATCCGATCTGGTCTGTGGGGACGGTTGGATGACTCCTTTTCTAGCAGCTTTAAAGCTTCTGCGGCTGCAATTTCCCTTTGACTGGGTGGTGGGTCCGGGATTTTTTGGACGGTGGGGGTGAGCATGTGAATGGGATGGTGTAACCTCCGGCAATGATCCGAAGCACCCATCTGTCCTGAGTGATTGATTCCCAGGCTTTTAGGTGCTTGGCAACGGCACCCGACTGGCTCCGGAGCAGCACAGCCGGGCAATCCCTCATGAGGTGTGGGAGGCTGAAGAGCCACGAAAGGACTCGCGGTCTCCAGAATTGCGGGGCCCTCTGCCGCCTCTGGGACGGCGTCTCCCAGAAAAAATTCCCGTCCTCTGCCTCTGGAAGGGGAATCTTCCTGCTGTTGAGGAAAAATCTTACGTGATTTACGGAACCACATCTTCCCCCCTCCTTTAGCCTTGGGATAAGGCCGAAAGGGAGTGGAATAACGGGCACCTACGGCAGATAAAGTTTTTCCCTCTTGCTCACAGCGGGTAAGGGTGTCTTTAACCTTAGGTCCAAACAAAGAGGACCCATCGAAGGGAGCGTCGGCGAAGGAAGACTTGAAGGCCTCCATGAAACTGACACAAACGGAGCCAGGCTTGTCTCCGTAGAGCCACGCCTGTGCCTGCCGCTCTACCCGCCCCTTCGGCCGCATATGAAATGAGCCTCATGGACGAGTTAGAAATTGACGTAAGGATAGCCAACTGAGAGCTAACCGACTGGGCTAGCTGCTCAGGTAGGTTAACCGAGAGGGAATCTGACAGCTCCTTGACCAGATCCCTCTGAAGTCTGGTAAAATGTGCCAAATAATTCAGGGACCTTAAAGTAAAGGCCGCTGAAGTCAGGGTGCGCTTCCCGTACCGGTCCATGCTCCTAGACTCCTTATTAGGAGGATGGACGGACGTTGAAGCCTCTGCCACGTCCTGTTGTGTAGCAGATGCCACCACCATGGCATCTACAGCCACGCCTTTAGTCAGGAACTCCTTCTCGGGTGGGGCAGACAAAAATTTGTTAGGACGAGAAGGGACTGGTTCCACGGTATCTGGATGTTCCCACGCCCTCCGACAAACTAAATCCAGGAGCTCGTCGAAGGGCGGAGACACCCAGGAGGCGGAGGGCTGAGCCCCAAAGGCCTTGAGGAGCACTGACTCATCAGCAGAGGGGGGTTTGGATATCCAGCCGCCTCGTTGTTTGAGGATCTCTAAGATGTCTGCAAATGAGACATCATCCGAGGACGACTTCGGGGACCCCTCCGCATCATCAAGATCAGTGTCAGATGTAATAGACTCGGGGGAGTCCACGTGCTTCCTCTTGCACGATCTCTTCCTTGGGGGTTCCTCTGAAGACAACTCCGAAGAACCCTCAGGAGGAGGGAACCCCAATGGGGGTAACCTCAGGCCCAGGGGCTCCGCTGCCTACGGACAGGGGAACTGCCAAAGACCCAGTCTCCACGCCCAGGGAAGGTGCTGGTAAAGCCGGGGAGATGGCCGAAGACTTGGCCAAGGCACTCCTCATAGCTCTGAAAGCCGGACCCCCAGAATCCTGGGAGTGTCCGGTCCCCGGAGCCATGATAGCAGACGGAAGTCCCGCAGCCGAAGCACCGAGAGGGAGGCTCGGAACCGATAGCATAGGTCCCGAAACATCACCCCCAGGTCCAGCCGAAGAAGTCCGTGTACCAAACTCGGACCCGAAGGCCGGGGTTGGAGTAAGGGTCGGAGCTGACCCTAAGATCTCCACCGGCTCCAACAGCACCTGCTCCGACGGAGCCGAAGCGGTCGGAGGAATAGCAATGACATGGGCATGGGCCATCGGCTCCGAAGCCAACTGGGTCGGAGCCGAAACAAATTTTGAAAGACTGGGGACTGGAACAGTCTTTGGAGCACCCTGTCTATATCCGAATCCGACATCCTCGATGACCTAGAGGATACTGAACGGGTTCGAGATGGCCTCTCCAACGGCCCCAAAGGGCTAGGGGACCGGCTCCGAGGCGACCCGATGACTATCGGCGCCGAAGGAATACCCACACTAGTTTCCATCGGTGCCGAGGAGGACTTGGCGCCGAGGAGGAAGTGTCTGAGCGGGCAACCTTTGTCGGCTCCGAGACCAGTGGAGCCGACGAAGGTGACCCGCCTCTCGATGCCCCAGCCATCGGCTCCGAAGCCAGAGGAGTCGAGACTGGTGGCATCGAGGCAGACCGTCCGCCCTCGGCTCAAGTCCTTGGAGCCGAAGGAGAAGCCTGCCTATGTCTTTTGGCGGTCGGATCCGACGGACTGGTCGGAGCCGGCGCCCTTTTCTTTTAGCTGGAGAAGGAGAGGATGCTAAAGCTTCTTCAAAGGAGGGTTTTATTAAGCCTTTAAGAATGAGTTTATTTTTCCTCTCCTGGAGGACCCTCGAGGAAAAAGCGTGACGCACACTGCATGACTCTTGTAAATGTTTTGCACCCAAACAATAAACACAGAGAGTGATCATCTGTGATTGACATCTTAAAATTACATTTGGTGCATTTTTAAAGCCCGAAGGCCTAGGATTCTGAGACATTATAACAATAATGCAGTAATTCCCTGACAGAAAAAACAACACTATCCACTTGACTTTCTGATGTAACTGACACTACCAGGAATCAGTTTACAGCTGCCGATTAGGTAATCAATCCGTAACAATTAACTCAAGGATTTTAAAACCCTAAGGTTTGAGAGGGTTGACTGACCGGGAAGGCCCTAAGATGAAGGAGGCCTGAAATCAGAACCAACGCCCAATCACACTACAAAGTTTCTCACAAAAAACTCCAATCACACACAAAAGGAAAGAGTAGCCGTTAAAACAGCTTTTTATGACAAGAACAGCAAATTTCTGACAGAAAAAAGTTAGTAAAATACTACTCAGCTCAGCCAGCTCGAGACCACGTCTTCGCAAGTTAGCGGCAAACGAGATCTGGGGGACTGGTAGTGGTGCATCCTGGGATATAGTAAGCTCAGCCAATAAGAGACTTCGCTCTTTGGCATAAGCGTGCCGAGTCGGAGCCGAGGGATCGGCTCCGAACCCATCAGTCAGAATGTAGGCGAGATAGGATCACATAACATCCATTATTCAATCGCAACCTACAGTCTTGTCAACAGGTTGCTCAAATGGCATAACAATGTCCTATTGTCTTACCTGATAAATGCCAGTAAAGTATGTAATTTTAAAGTGAGATTCACATTATGAGAAATCTTTTCTTCCAGACTTGCAAAGAGCAATTACACAACAGCTTACTGTTTGACACTATTATAGAAATACTCAGCCTCAACACTTTGCATGTTCTGATGGGGCCTTTCTCTGAAATCTACAGGAATGGCACATGTCTAGACGTCTGCATCACAGTAAAAGATTTATGTTGGCTACCAATACTGGGCAAGTGCATCCTTTCGCTACTTCTGCATCTAAAGGATGCCACGAGTTAAAATAAGCAGTTGTTATACCTGCTTTTAGTTCCTTCTCCTGAAAAAAAAATAAGTTAGTGAATCTTTTTGAAACTTCAGTACTGCAACTATAAAATAAATCTAGATCTGTTGAAAAAAAGCCTGTAATGAGGACACACTACTATTACTGCAGCAACTGTCCACATGACTTACAGCGGATACAAAATTCAAACTGTAATATATCCCATGCAATTAAAACAAAGAATTATCTTATTAAAGTCCTTACTCCCCTTTAATGATATACTTTCTAGTATAACTTTATTCCAGTTTATGGCGCAATTAGGTATCAGGCTCTGGGTTTAGTAAAGGAAACCAACAAATTAACTGCACCTGGCCAATCTAGAGGCATTTTCAGTGTTACGTACGGTACAGCTGGAGGCTTGCAAAACAATCAAACATGTTATACAAAACAGCAGTGAATGTCTGACACTGTCCTTCTACAGTCTGCGGAAGTTTGTCTGTACTACATATGTGATAAACACTATGTACAAGTCCTTACAACAACTGTCTTTAGCACACTCCATCATTCTACTCTTACTACCCTGTCTTAATCTGAGGCAGTTTCTGAAGCAGATAAGAGTTCTGTGACTGAATCATAAGCAAACCTTGAAAATGTATTTGCGGAGTGGTGGGATACAGATATTATATATTCATAATGCTGAGTGGTGAGATACAGACATTATATATCCATACAAAAGTGAAAAGCATTTTGTCAGGTTACAATGTAAAGACAGCCTTTTCCCTCTCAAAATCATGTCCAGTGTGTAATGTTTTCTGAGATTGCAGTCTCGTATCAAAGCAGTACAGACTTCTTCTAAGGGCAAACTCAGAAAGATAGAAGCAGTCACTGCTTTAATGCAATGAATTCTGACTGTATCCATCAACAATCTTTCTCATTTTAAGGTAATAGAAGAAAAGCATATATATTTTTTTAAATGCTCATTTCATTCAGCATGTTTCTGCCTTCTTTTACTTTAGCAATGGAGTCAGAGATGTGGATTTTATGTACACTGGTGGTTCTCTCAAGGTATATAGAATGCATCAAAGTGACAGAGTAGCACACAACCAATACCTCTTAAACTCTTAGCCCAAGAAATCTGGGCAAATTAAATAAAAAATAATAATGGAGGGACAAATGCCCAACAATATGGACAGATTTTAAATATTACTATGATAACATAGAAAATTGAAAAATAAAAGATTGTGTTAGCATACATTTTCTGAAGCATATGAACTCAAACTCAAAGGCTTACCATTATTTAGTTAAGGGTATCAATAGACTTGCCAGAAAACTACACAATTTATAAGGAACAGAGCAGAAATGTCAGGCAAAGATCTGGACATTCTGTGAAAACCTGGACAGCTGAGAGATGTGATGTAACCCCCTATCCTCAAGAGTGTGACACCACACTGAAACGTGACTACTGAATTCAGGTTGGAGACACAAGTAATTTTAGCAACACAATGAGGGTTCATAAGAAGAGCAATTATCGAATACTCAACCATTTGGCCCAGGCTATGGCAGTCTGCCCTTCAAGATGACAAATATGCAACTAAACTATGAAGATCTCCTCTGAAGAAAAGGCTTGTAGATTTAAGACTCTAGGTGACTTTACAGCTATCAAAACCAATATCTTCTAGGACCGTCACTATAATACTAGTTAATGATTCATAAGAGGTTAATTTCAACTCTGTTATAATATTGAGTATTACTCGTTGTCGCCTCACAGTAAGACGCTGTCCGGTTCGATTCTCAGCTACAGCGCCTTCTGCATAGAGACATGCGTGAATGGGCGTACCTTCGTTAAAGGTTGTGCATCAGGGCTGGTAACTCGGCACGTAAAAATCAACTACCAATCATTAACGGACCGGAGTTCCGCTGTGGCGACCCCTAGCCGGGAAAAGCCGAAAGACAACAACTTTATTGTATTCCCACGAAAAAGACAAAGCAACTTATCAAGTTCACTTTGTGTCACTGTGAAACTATCGATAGAAGCAATCGTGTGTACGTGTGTGTATGTGTGTGTGTGTGTGTGTGTGTGTGGGGTGACACCTCCCTTAACCGCCTCACTGTTTAGAGTTATATGTGGAAGTTATGGTAGGCACCAGACCCCCTTAAAAACTGTATTAATAAAAAATTCAGTTTGCATACTGAATTAGGCAGGGGATACTCGCCCCAAAGCACAAGCACGTCATTCTGAAATTCATGCAGTTGACACAACAATACTATTCTCAAAACAGGACAGTGTGGGGGAGTAAATTTAGTAACATTATGCTTCATTACTATCCCAGTAGTATCCACGGTGGTGCAGTGGTAGCGTTGTTGCCTCACAGCAAGAGGTTCTCCCGTTCGATTCTCGGCTGGAGTGCGGGGAATGCCTTCTGTGTGGAGTCTGCATGTCCTCCCCGTGGTTGGGTGGCGTTCGAAAGACATGCGTAAGGGCGTGCCTTCGTTGAAGGTTGGACGTCGAGCTGGCACCTCGGCATTTGTGAAAATCTACTGCCAATCATTAGTGGACCGGAGTTCTGCTGTGGCGACCCCTAACTGGGAAAAGCCGAAAGACAAACAACAACATGCTTTATTACTATCCCACAGAAAATACTGAAATTGTCAAGCATGATCTTAAACACAAAACTCCTTTGAGGACATGTTAACAGTTTCTGCTGTCATACAATGACAGTATTTACAATCTAGGAGAAAATTTAAGATGGTTATTTGGTGGACTCTGAATAAAAAGTAAGCTAACCACAGATCAAATAATACTAAAAGGCTGGAAAAAAAACGGTTAATGATTTGCTGCTCAAGAAACAAAACAAAGTAAGCACATTTATCTGGCTCTTTCTACTGTATTATCTGTTCATTCTTTCTTTTCTTTTGCCCTTACCTTAAGAGCAAACTATCACTCCCTGTGCCGCTCTGCCAAGGTTTACCTTCGTATGGAATCCACAAGATTCTGCCATATTCCTCTCAACAGGTAAACCCTTCCTTACTGCTATACTTTATTCTACATTGTTTAGATATAAGCACTAACAAACTCCACTTCGAAATTTTCATTAAGCAGCTTATTTAAAAAAATAACTGGAGTGTCCAAACCACTACTGTGCAAATGAAGTCCACAAGTCCTAGATCAGATGCTTGACCAGACAGATTCGTGGTGAACTAATAAGGCAGGCATCAATAGTTTATCACTGGCTTGGAGAAGCTGTAGAAATGGAGAACTCTGCAATTAGCCGTGCTAGGTACCTTCTTCAGGAATCAACTCAACGGTTACTAAAATAATGAATGAATAAATCATGAAATATACACAACAAGCAATCTCCCTTGTGTCTGGTTCTGACAACTATATCAACACTGTAATGTTAAGAATGCCAAACCTCAGATCCCAGAAGGATACAACACATGACTGAGTGGCTCTCATAAGTTCATAGGTAGGTACTAGGCTACCAGCCCAAGGGCCTAAGTAAGCCTAGGCAACAAGGTTCCCTGACTTATGCCACCCAAGAAAGCTATTTTCCTGAGCCACTGTTAAGCAGAGCCACAGAAGTGATCCTCAGGGTGTATTTCCTATTTCCCATCCACTCATCAGTATTCTTCTTGAAGAGTGCTAATGAGGAACTTTGCTTGACATAGATGGGTAGCTTGTTCCACAGTATGGGAAGTCTCTGGGACAGGAATCTATCCCTCCAGCATGCCCTGTTTATTGTGGTGACAAGGTTTAGGTCCCTAGAGCATGTAGCTCGGAGGGATTGGGATTTCTTTAGGTGTAGCATGTCCAACAGCTCTGGGTTTGACATAGCTTTATATGTTAGGCAAAGATCACCTCAGAGTAGGCGATATGCTACGGAGTAAAGTTGGAGTTTTTTGAGACGGTCAGTGTAGGGCATCTGTTTGAGGCCAGTAATCCTCTTTGTGAGGTACTTCTGTGGCCTTTCCAGCTGCTGCAGATGTCTTGTGAGGTACATTCCAAAAGGGACATTGTACTCTATAATGGGTCTAATGAGTGTCAAGTAGAGGGGAACAATGACCTCTTTTTTTTCCTGGATGAGAACCCTTTTGTGATGAGGTGTGCAATGTAGAGGAGCTTCCTGACTACTGTGGCGATGTGATTATCAAAGGAGAGACTACTATCTACCTGGGTCCCAAGGTCTCTTATCACACATTCAGTGTTAAGTAGAATGCTGCCTATGTGGTAGTTCATGGGTACAGTGTTTTTACCAAAGAGGATGACAATGCACTTTTGACATGGAGCTTGAGGCCATGGCTCTGACACCAGGTATCTGTCTCAGTGAGGCCCTTCTATAGGATATCCACATCACTTGAGGACTCTACTATGGCTCCTAGTTTGCAGTCATCTGCAAACTTCGTTAACCAGAGGCCTTCTGTGTTTGGTACCTACTTCTCTGAAGTACAGGCTAACAGGAGAGGTCCCAGGACTGGACCCTGTGGTACTCCACTTGTCTTTGGTTTGTAGTCAGATTTGGAGTCTGCGACTTTTACAGTGTGGGTTCCGTCAGTGAGCCAGTTGGCAACCCATCTTGTGATGTAGGGATTTATACCTAGTTTAGTGAGTTTAGCTATAATTCCAGAATGGGGGATGGTGTTGAAAGCCTTGGCGAGGTCAAGATAGGCTGCCTTACCCTCGTCTACGGCTTTGGTGACTGCCCCAAAGAAGTCAATCAGGTTCAGGAGGCATGATCTGCCTTTCACAAACCCGAACTGGGTGGGGTCCAGAGTTTGGAGGTTACCAACGTCTTTATTTATGAGTTTCATGATGATACGTTCCATGGCCTTGCAGACCAGGCTTGTCAGGCTAATAGGGCGATAGATCCCGGGATCAGTGGTGGCTCCCTCCTTTGTGGAGTGGGATAACTGTTGCTGTGCGCCATTCAGTGGGCACAAAGCCTGAAGTGAGGCTATGACTGAACATGGGTGCATAAGTGGGGAGCCAATTCGTTCTGAAGTTTGTGTAAAACGCAGCAGGATGTTGTCCAGTCCCATGGATGTTGTGTTTTTGGCTTTAGAGAGTGCAGCTTTTACCTGCGCATTTGTGATTACAGGGACTCTGCACTCTTCTTGTATAGATATGGGCCCTTTAGAGGATGAGAGGGGGGGTAAAGTTAGCAGTGAAACCATCTGCCAGGATGTTCGCAATATCAGTTGGTTCTGTAATTTTCATGCCATTGTGCTGTAACTCAGAGCAGATCTGGGTGTTGCCATGAAGATTCTTGACATAGCTATAGAATGCCTTGTGGTTGTCCCTAGAATCAGTGGTGATTTTGTTTTTGTAGCTAGCTTTGGAGGATCTTATAAGGGATCTCAGCTTCTTACTGAGGCTGACCAGGGAGCTCCTCCACTCATGGGATTTTACTCTCCTTTGCAACAGTTTCTTCCTTCTGTTGTACAGTTTGTTTATGGCACGGGACCACCAGAATGGTTTCCTTTTTTTGGAAGACAGCATCTTGATTCTGTTTGGGTTACCACGATCCATGCACTCGTGTCAAGTGCTTATAGAGTGCATTTGTGTAGGATTCAGCAGTTAACTGTATTGTCCATCTGCATGGGTGTCATGAATTTCACCATTTCTGTCTTAAGAAGCATGAAGTTGGCTTTGGAGAAATGTTTTACTCTGGTTTCCTTAATGGGGGTGGGGGGGGGTGGGATGTGGATATCTAGGGTGATTAGCTTATGGTCAGATCGGACCATGAGGAGTTGACTTCAGGTGTGTAACACTGGTCACTCATGTTGGTAATGACTAGGTCTGGGATATTACTGCTCCTGGTAGGGGTGTGCATAAGTTGATCCAGGGCATTGGAATTTATGAATTCCAGAAAGTGTTGAGCGAAGGAGTTGGTACATGAGTAGTTTTCCCAGTTAATGGTGGGGTAGTTGAAATTGCCTATCATTAGGGTGTTTGGCTGAACCCTACTATTTTCCAGTATATCAAGAAAAGAGTGAGAATTCTGGGGCATGGTGGGGGATCTGTAGCAAGCTACAATCTGGATTGCAGTTTTGCCCAGAGTTAATTGCACTTGGATAACCTCGGATGCATTATGCTGAGCAACTAGCCCGGAGGAGTGGATATCCTTAATGAATATGGACACACCTCCGCCTTTGGTGTTCCAGTACAGGTTACATGGACGAAAAGTGTGGTATTTGTTAGAGCCTAGTAGTGCAGGGGTGCTCTCTGGAGCCTTGAACAAGGTCTCAGTCACTGCACAGATATCGATGTTCTCCATTTTAAGGAGTGCCTCGAGTGAGTGCATTTTGAGATTTAGACTTCTAGCATTGAGTAGCATTACCCTCAGTTTTTGCATGCCTGCTCCTGTTATGTGGTGAATTTGACATATGAACCTTACCTAAAAAAGGCACTATAGGGGCGGCAAGATCCTTAGTCAGTATCTGGAATCCCAGGGGCGACAGGTGTAGGCCACCTCTGGCAAAGCATCGTGGTCTGTCAACCATGTCATCCCAGGCAGACAGATGCTGGATCCCCTTAGAATGACACCGGAAGCTTAGCCAATTGTTGAAGTCAATCATTTTGTCCTTGTACTGCAGTATCCTTCTGGGCGATGGCAGAATGCTACTCTGGGCTAGGGTCATACTTGCCTGGGCTACAAGATTGGAGAACCTTTCAATGTCTCTTTTCATGTAGTTCAGGGAGGTACGTCTCAGGTCGTTCACACCAACATGGACAATGAGAGTCATATTTTTACTTGTTGTGGAGTGACCTGAGTGCGTGGTTTATGTGGCTGATCCTGGCACCCGACAGGCAGCTGACAGTAATCTTCTCCTTGTTTAGCCTGCTGAGTGGGACATCAGTGTGCCCGACTATAGAGTCACATATGACTAGTGTGTTGAGTACATTGTTTTGCCTTTTGGGCTGTGGTTGAGTGGCACAGTGAGTCTCTGGGCTATGTGTCATTTGGGTTGTGTTGGGGGGTGGAGGTTGCTTGTGTTTCTGCTTTAAAGGTCTTTGTTGCTTGAGCAGATTATTATTGAGAGCCTCTACAACTGTTTTTGTTTCTATGTGTGGATTTTGGTGGTGTAGATTTAGTGGGACTATGTGATGAGTGTATTGTGGTGCAAGTGTTTACCTTCTCCTCTTGACTGTCAAGTTCAGTCTTGGTTGGAGAGAGCTTTACCTCGAGTTTGGCTAGATAAGTGCATCTCTCACAGGTTGTAGTGTTGGGTGGTAGGATGAGAGGGTTGTCTGTGTACATGAGGCAATTGCTACATTGCCTCAAGATGACCAGATTCATCAGATAGACAGGAGAGGACACTGCGAGCTGACCCATGGACATGCCTAAATAAAAAAAAAACTATTTTCCTCTAGATAAGTGAGGAAAGTGAGTACAAGAGCTGTTTTTCTCTAAGCAAGTGAGGAAAGTAAGTACAGAAACGGTTTTCCTCTAGGTAATGAGGAAGGCTGAGTGCTATAGTAATTTGTAGCTTATTTAGTGCTTACACCAAGTTCTGAACAAGTGCTGAGCACGAATAAGCAAATTCAAGTGCTAAAACTAAGAATCTGTATCTGGACTGGACTAGTTACTGGAAAGAAACAAGTGGAAATGCGGGCTTTTACATGAGAAAGTTGAGAGAGATGGAAAAATTGCCCAAACAGCCAATAACTACAATTTCTGGGCCAGAAACCACTCCTTATGTGGTAAATAGGTTACCTAGTGCTTACCACTCACACTGATAAGCTAGCAGGCTTCCCTCCAACACAGACAAGTTTGGGGGGGGGGGTTCAGGAGCTTACAAACAGTCCTGGATACAGCAAACATGTATCTGGACAAGACTAGTTACAGGAAAGGGGGGGGGGGGACAAGTGCAAATGGGGTCTTTTAAATCAGAAAGTTGAGAGAGATGGAAAAACTGCCTAAACAGCCAATAACTCCAATTTCTGGGCCAGAACCACTCCTTATGTGGTAGATAGGTTAACTAGTGCTTACCACACCCAGTGATAAGCTGGAAGGCTTCCCTCCAACACAGAAATGCTTGGGGGGGGGGGGGGCTCAGGAGATTACAAACAGTTTTGGATACAGCAAATCTGTATCTGGACTAGACTAGTTACAGGAAAGGGGGAAACAAGTGCAAATGCGGGCTTTTAAACCAGAAAGTTGAAAGAGATGGAAAAACTGCCCAAACAGCCAATAAACTACAATTCCTGGGCTAGAATCCACTCTTCTTGTGGTAGATAGGCTACCTAGTGCTTACCACTCCCACTGATAAGCTAGAAGGCTTCCCTCCAACACAGAAAGGCTTGGACTGGGGGGGGGGGGGGCTCAGAAGCTTACATACAGTCCTGGATTCAGCAAATCTATATCTGGACTACACTAGTTACAGGAAAAGTAGGAAACAGGCTTAGAGGTTTTTTTTTTTTTTTTTTTTTTTTTTTTACAGAAAAGCAGCTAAAACAGCACTAAAAATAATTCAAGTGCAGTGCAAGCTAGCACACTTCAGTGTGTAGCAGTATTAAAGCAAATACAGTTTAAATATACACAATTTATTCAAAATGTATTCTAAACTGAATTCAATTATTGTTTTATTCAACTCTGAACAGTTAAAAAGTGCCAAAAATATACTTATCAGCTGAGAAGCACACTCAGAACACAGGGAGATTCTATCAAGTTTTTTTTTTTTTGTTTAGTAAAGTGGAAAGGGAGAAAGGAGGAAGATAATTCAAGCTTAACAAACTAAGTGGGTTGGCCTTCTCAAATGTTCTCTCTGCAATAAGTAAAATGAGCTAATGACACTAGACTGGGGGGGAGTGTTCCAGACCAAATTTACAGTAGGGGCGGGCAACTGCAAAGTCACCAAGTATGAGAACAACATGCCAACAGGGAGGATGGGTGGGAATACAGCACCAATATAAATAATAAGCAAATGTATAAATACAGCACAGAGCAAATTAAGTTGTAAAAAGTGTACTTATCAGTTTGGAATAGATTCCAACTCTGCTCACAGTTAGGAGATCTATCAGCTTTGCACCAATTCACAGAAATGCAGTCTAGATTGGAATTACAACAGAGAAAATACACCTCAGGCAATGACTAGCAGCTAGGATGTGGGCTGGCTCAACAACCCGCTACCTAAAACTAGCTTCTGAGCTACACTGAGAACCTTCTCATATTCAAGTAGGCAAGAGAAGTCATCACAATAGCTACAATCATTAAGTACCAGAGCCCTACTAAAGTTCTTCCCTAAAGTAAATTTTGACTGCAGTTAAAAAGGAGAGTAATTTAAAGAATATGCAGTAGAAATTATTTGAGAGTTATAAGGGAAGACATAAATATCTTCAGAAATTATACCTAGTATGTGGGATAAAATGAAAATGGAGTTTAAAAATAGGGTACAAATAAAAGAAAGTATGGCTAATAAGTAAAACAAATTACTTAGAAGGGCTGTATTTCAGAACATGGAGACAGAACAAGAAGAGGCACAAATGCAGAGTGCTAAACAGAAATGAAGGGAGTATCTGGATAATGTGTTTGCAAAGATTGCTGATAAACAACTATTTTTGACAATAAATCCAGAGCACAAAAACTTTTTAGCCCAAAGATTTAGGCAACAGAAAGTAGAAAGGGTTGTCACCAAACTTAAGGAAACTATAGCAAGAAAAATAACCAGAGATCCTATAGAGGTATTAAGAGATATTTTGGAAATTTTATGAAATATTGTATAGAGCAGAGAAATGTAGAAATCAAGAAAGAACACAAAATGGAAGTACTTCTAGGAGATTTAATTATGGCGTTAGAGGCAGGTGAGGCTCAACAACCAACAGTTAAGACAGGAGGAGAGGATATAAAAAAAACAGTTAAGTATAATCAATTTTCAGGAAAATCTCCAGGAACAGATGGTATTCTTGTGGAAGTCTGGAAGTTAGGAGGGAAGAATGTGATAAAGATCTGGAAGATTTTGATTAACAGTATTTTAAAAGGAGGTGAAGCACTAACATCTTGGAAAAAAGCTACGGTGGGTGTATTACCTAAAATGGCAAAGTCCCGTCAGACCCAGTTTCATATAGACCCATTTCAATTTTAAACCATGATTATTAAGTGTTTATGTCTATACTGGCTAAAAACAATGACAAAGATGTTGCCAAATTGATAAATATGGATCAATGTAGTTTTGTGGAGGGGATACAAGCATTTGACCATATTAATAGAATAATGTGGATGATTCAGAGGATAGCAGAGTGTAAGAAAACACCACTGTTGCTGGCAGGTCTTGATGCAGAGAACGCTGGGATTTTATGAGTAGGGCAATGGATGCATTTACATTTCCCTTATAAATATATAATGTTAATTAGGAGGATATATGAAGGATTGGAGGCAAGAATTAAAAGTGTGAGGGTTCTTTTCTGATAAGTTGTGTTTGAACACAGCAATCAGGCACGTGTGCTCTCTTTCCCCTTTGTTATTTGCTTTACATTTACAGCCATTGGCAAGTAATGTAAGGGACTCAGAAATGCAAGGATATAATTAGTATGGAAATTAAGAAAAAATTGCTTTATTTGCAGACTATTATTTTGTACCTGATAATACAGAGAAGGACATATCAGTTTTGTGGAAAATTATGAGACAGTTTCTCATATTTTTGGGATATAAAATCAATGAAAATAAAACAAAGGCTATAGCTGTAAATTGTATACCCACACACAAATTAGTTCAGCAATACCCATATTTACAGGGGCATGATAAACTATTTAGGAGTATGGGTTAAAAGGATTCTGTTATGTTAGCTAATCATATGTTGGAAGAGACTAAAAAGATAATAAAAGCTGAGAAACCAGAAAGCTCTTGTTTATGGATATGGCTAGTAAGATGTAAGCTGCGAAACATTTTTTTAGTCCCTTTAGTTTTATATACGAGTCAGGCATACTTTTGTCAACCAGAGAAGTTGTGGGCAATAATTAAAAAAAAGGTTGAAGGAATTTATCTGGGAAGAGGAATGGGAAAGAGATAAGTTGAATATGTTGATCATTCCAATAGAACAAGTGGTTTAGGATTACCTGTTATCAAGAGACATTTTAGAGCTATACAGTTAAGGCTCACATACATAACACAAGCAAACGGTTATACGGTAATTCAAAATGAAAAGGGATGATGATGAAGTGGGAGGGAAGTTCAAGAAATAAGGAGAGAGGGTGATTTTGGATGCAAATGCTTAAGGAAAATAATAACCACCATGCATTATATTACATTCATAAAGAAGCAGACAGTATTCTAAGAACTAAGCCAACACAAGAATGGAGAAAGGAAATTTTGCCAATAGGGATGACTGCAAGTATGGGTACATAAAATAGGCAAGAGGGGGCTGGAATTTACTGCAGAAATCTGCAAAGGAACCAAGATATTGGGAGTAAACAACTGGAGATAGAAAGGTTATAGAGTTGGATGAGGCCAAAATGACATTTGGACTGCAGGCTAGAGACTGCATTCTCTACCAGGGATTGATAGAGTACAGGAAAAGAGAAAGAGACAGGGGAACTCTTAAGTGAAAGACCTGCTCAGGTAGAGATTTTAGCTGAATCTAGAACAGAAGATACTGTTAAAAAAGGATAATTAGTAGGGCATGTAAAATATTTCATGATAACTCTAAGAACCAAACAGAGAGGTTAAAAAGATTGGGAAGAGAGACTTTAAAGCAATTTGCAAGAAAACATCAGGAGGACATATGCATGATTTCCAGGTATGCAGCAATGTCCCAAAGGTTTTGGATTTTTGCTTGGAAGTGTTTGTATAGGCATTTTTATACTCAAGCAGACTTCAAAGAATATTTCCTCAGGTAGACAGGAAACGTTGGAGGTATGATGGAGAAGAAAGAGGTAAATCAGAAAGTGCAGTTGTGTACACTTAGCATAAATGTAGATGTTCGAGTGTATTCACTGTTGCAGTCATCACCTGTGCGTTATCCCTGCTGTGGTAGCCCTTGGCCAACCCGAAAACCAGAGTCAATGTTTTTCTGTGTCGGCTGCTGTCGCCTGTAGTTTGACGTCAGGTCATCAGTGCTATAAAGCAAGGCAGCCGACGCCATTACTTCAGTTTTTCTTGCCCTAACCCATCAGAAGCACAAGGAAATATGGTAAAGTGGTCCCGGTGGCAAAAAGCCACTGTGAGAAGCTTATGTCCTCCTAAGGCAAGAGGATATAAGGGGGAAGAAGGGAGAGAAACCAGGACTGCAACAGTGAATACACTCGAACATCTACATTTATGGTAAGTGCACACAAATGTACTATGTTGTGTTTCACTGTTGCAGTCATCACCTGTGGGTGGATTCCCGAAGCTGAGGAGAGGGATGGAAGGATTAGAGACCTAGGCTTGGGCCAGCATGCCCTGCAGAACTCCAGCAGAACTCCAGAGGCAAACCCAGCCCTAGCCTTAGAGAAAAGAGGTAGGTGGTAATGCTTTGTAAAGGTATGGATAGAGGTCCAGGTAGCAGCTTCCAAGATGTCCCTGGTGGGAACTCCTTTGAGGAATGCTGTGGAAGTGCAGGCTGCCCTAAGCTGAATGGGTGCGAATAGACTTAGAGGGAGGTTTCCCATGTAGTCTGTAGCAGAAATGGATACAGTGTGACATCCATTTGGAAATGGGCTTCCCCTCTGCCCCAGGGGCAAAGCTGACAAGAAGCTGGTCTGTTTTTCTGAAGGGTTTAGTACGGTCCAGGTAGTGTCTGAGCTGCCTGCGCACGTGAGTGTAGAATACTTTCCCCCTTGTTTTGAGGATTAGGAAAGAAAGTGTGTAGATGTATGGCCTGGTTGAGGGTCAAATCAGATACCACCTTGGGCATAAAGGAGGGGTTAGTCCTCAGGGAGACCCTGTCTGCATGAAAAATGCTGAAGGGCTCAATGGCCATCAGTGCCTGAAATTCTGAAACCCTTCTGGCTGAGGTGATAGCTAATAGGAAAGCAGTCTTCCAAGAGGGGTATCTCAATTCTGCTGAAACAGCAAGTTCGCATGGTGCAAGGTTAGTTTTTCTAAAACAGAATTCAGGTCCCAGGCTGGTGTGGGTGGCCTTCTGGGAGGTCTGATATTAAAAGCCCCTCTGAGGAATTGTTTAATCAATCAAAGGATGTGAGAAGAGGGGCTGGTTTGTATCGAAATGAGCTGAAATGGCTGAGGCATGGATTTTAATTGAAGAGAAGGAGAGGCCACCATTGAGTAACTCGGCTAGGTAGTCCAGGATAAGAGGAATGGGAGGTTGTGAGGTACCGGTCCCTCTGGACTGGCTCCAGGAGCAGAATTTTTCCATTTCCCTGCGCAAGAGTTTCTGTTGCTGGGCCTTCTGGCCTCTGTGATAATGTCTACGACCAGTTTGATTAACAGCAGCCCTTTGTTTTCTTTTAAAGTATTAGCCTTGCTGACAGTTTGAGAGTCTGCAAGTCTGGGTGCAGCACCCCCCCCCCCACCTGGATCAAGAGGTCTGAGATCAGGGGAAGCTACCTGGGAGGCTGTAATGTCAGGCTGCGCAGTAAGGAGTACCAATGCTGTTTGGGCCAATCTGGAGCAATGAGGATGGCCTTTGGTCACTCCTCCCTCATTTTGATCAGTACCTTGGGAATAAGAGGCAGAGGAGGGAATGCATACACAAAGAGGGAGCTCCAGGGGAAGGTCAAGGCATCCACCTTCCACGCTAGGTGGTGATACTCCCTGGGACAGTATTTTTTCAGCTGGTGGCTGAAATGCGAAGCAAAGAGATCCACCTCCGGAGTTCCCCACTCCTGAATGACTTGCAAAAAGATTTTTCTGTGGAGCTGCTATTTGTGAGGGTCCAGTAAGTTTCTGCTTAGGTGGTCTGCCAGGGTGTTGTTGATCCCTGGTAGGTATTGGGCAATTAGGTGTCATCTCATGGAGGAGGCTGTTAGCCAGAGGTTCATGGCTAGCTTGCACAGAGGGTAAGATCGGGTCCTTCCCTGTTTGTTGATATACCACATTACTGTGGTGTTGTCTGTTTTGATAAGGAGAACCCATGGCCTCAGATGGGGTTTGAAGGATGTCAGAGCCTTTTGTACTGCCATCATTTCCTTCTGATTGATGTGCAAGGGAAGGTGCTGGGCATCCCAAAGACTTTGGGTGCACCTGTCTGCTAGGTGAGCACCCCAAGCAATGCCTGAGGCATCAGTGATGATGGTTTGCTCGGTAGGGCGGAGGGTGAAGGGAAGACCCTTGTTCTTGACACAGGCCCTGCCCACCAGAGAAACTCGACCCTTATACAGGGGATCAGAGGGAGAGAGGTCTCTAGAGGCTGAAAGTGCTGACATCAAAGGTCCTTTATATACCACTGAAGTTTCCGTGTGTGAAGCCTGGCCAGAGGAATTAGAAGGATGCAAGATGCCATGTACTGCAAGGCTTGCAGGAACTTCCTGGCAGTGAGGTGACTTCTGGAAGCCAGCTGGGTAAAGAAAATCATCTTCCTGGAGGGTGTTTGCTTTGATTTCTTCTCATTGATGGTGAACTCTAGGGAAGTTAGGAGTGCTTTGACAAAGAGAAGGCCCTGAAGCAGCTTTTCTTTGCACTCTGCCTGAATGAGACAGTCATCCAGATAAGGGTAAATCTGTATATTTCTCTGTCTGTAAAAAGCTATGGCCAGGGCTAGGCATTTGGTGAATACTCTGGGTGCAGTACATAAGCCAAAGGCTAGCGCAGAGAACTTAAAGTGTTGTGATCCTGCTCTGAAGCACAGAAATTTCCTGCAGGATTCCCTTATGGGGATGTGGAGGTAGGCATCTTTTAGGTGTAGGGTCACTAGCCAGGCATTTTTTTGTCAGCATAGGTAGCAGCTGCTGCAAAGTTAGCATTTTGAATTTGGGGAACACCAGGGAGGTGTTCAGAAGGGATAGACCCAGGATGGGGTGCCAAGTGCCCTCTTTTCTGGGAACAAGGAATAGTCTGGAATAAAAGCCTTTGTCACAGCTTCTACTGCCCCCTGGATATGAGAATTTGGACCTGTTTCAATGCCTCTGCCCACTGATTTGGAGGAAAGTCTGGTTACCCTCTTGGACTTGGGAGTTCGTTGAAAGAGAATTTGTATCCCTGAAAAATTATCTTTATGACCCACTGGCCCTTTGTTACAGAAAGCCAATTTTCTTTGCAGAGAGAGAGCCTTCCTCCTAACTTTTGGTGAGTGAAAGGAAAGCAGAGGGGGGGGGGGGGGGGGAGTCATTGAGAGTTTTCGCCACAGAAGGATGGCTTAGAATTCCCTGCCTTTGGGGCGGAAGAGGTCCACTGTTTGATTCTTTGCTGCCCTTGGGAAAGGGGCCTGGGTGTTCTGTCCCTGCAGAGCTTACCTTGGCCCTGTCTGCTAGGTGCAGGGAAGGACCAGTGCTTAGAGGGAAAGTTCCTCCTGAACCTGGGAGGTTGAACCTGCAAGAAATCTTTTACTGTTTGTATAGATTTTGCTTTGTCTTCCATCTTTTTAAGCACCTCTTCTGCTTTTACTCCAAACAAACAGTCCTTATTCAGGGGTGCATCAATTAACTTAGACTTGACACAATCAAGGAGAGGTTGTTCCTTCCACCATGCATGTCTCCTAATGACAGATCCTGACATTGCTGCCCTGCTTGAGTCTTCTAGGGCATCATATCCACAGCGTAATGAGTGTTTGGCCACTTGACAAATATAGTGCAGTAAATCTGCTAACTCTTTCGAATTGGCACAGTCAGGAAAGGTTAAAATCTTTTGTTTTAATAGTCCCAAAGTGTGTTGTTGATATTTTAACACATGGAACGGACAGTTGAGTGCTCGGATAGCCAAGGTTGCAGAGGTGTATACTTTTTTACCCCATCTGTCCAGAGCTCTGGAATCCTTGTCAGAAGGAATAGGATTCTTGGCAGAACTATTCTTAGCTCCTTTTGGTCCCCGTGTAATGACTTCTGGGTCTGCAGCAGGATTTTGGTACAGATATTTGTGAGAATCTGGTACTCTGTAATACTGGTCAGGATTACTGGGAGCAAGTGGGAGGGCATAAGAGGCTTAGATGGATTCATGGAAAACATCATCCACCACTTCTAAAATAGGGGGGGTGGCCAGGGGTCTGTGCTAGGGCAGGTCCAGAAACTCTGTCTTTTCTTAGACTGGGGAAATCCTAAGATTTCCATTGGAAATGTTCCCTGATGGTGTGAAGGGTTTCAAGGTCTTCTGGTGGAGGTGCAGAAGGAATGGATTTCTCTGCATCTGAATCCTCATAAGCAGTCAGAGGTTGTTGTTCCTCTTTAAAATTTGAATAATCAGATTCCTCAGAATTCTTTGCTGTCAATTTAATGAGAAGGGTGTCTTTTCCTTTCAGAAGTTGTGGCCTGACTACCCCTGATAAGGGAGAGGAGATCCTCTGCCATTTTAAGCATCTGTGCTTGGGGTGGTGGAGCAGGAGCAAGATGGTGGCTGACTACTTCACCATGGGTTAGATCATGGGTTAGTACTAGGCTAACTGCCCTTGCGAGCCATTTTAAGCCTAGCCAGTTATCCCTTGTGAGACTCAAACCCTGCACCTTGTGTTTATAAGGCAAACACCTTAACCATTAGGCCACCCTCTGAATTCCAGAGAACTGACGACTTGCTTAGCAGTAGAGTAGGCTAGAGGCAGATTTTCTACTAGTGGCCTATTAGGTCTAAGAGTATCCATCGGTCTGAGAGAAATGGTAGTAGGATGAGAAGACATAATATTTTGTCTAAATTCAATAGTGTGAGAGGCCTCTTCAGAAGCCGGTGCCTGCATCGCAGCTCCGGACCTAACCGAAGCAGAGACAGCCAAAGGCTCGAAAGATGAAGATGATTTCTGTGGCATACCAGACTCCGAAAGGGTCTCGGTAAAGGCCTGAGTAAATATTCAATCAGGCATCAGGGGCTGCAAAAGCATCTCACTGAATTCCAGAGAACTGACGACTTGCTTAGCAGTAGAGTCGTCAGAAGGCTTAGCCTTATGTGGTCTGTCTCTATGTTTATCTCTGCATTTTTTCGGAATGTCCACAGATTGTTGGCTGATGGACACCATTTCGGAATGCAAAGACAGAAGACAGAAATACCGGTCTATAATAAGAGCACTACGCCAAATAGTTCTTGCGTTAAAGAGGGCACAGAACCGGCAACAGGGGACGTCGTGGCCTGGACCTAAACAAGTAACGCAGTATGAATGAAGTCTTGGTGTGGGATCAGCTTTCCACAGGCAAGACAATTGTTAACTTTTTCGGACATAGGTTAGTGCAAGAAAAAAGGATCCCCAATGGGGTACTTAGCTTTAGACGTTTTCAGCTGTAATTCAAACTCTGGTAGCGACCAACCAGCACACTTGCTAACTCTTCTGCTACAGGCTCCACGGCAAGAAAGACTAATGTAATGCCTTGCTTTATAGCACTCGCGACCTGAAGTTAGACTACAGGCGACAGCAGCTGACACAGAAAAACACTGACTCTGGTATTTGAGCTGGCCGAGGGCTACCAATTTTGCTGTTAACACAATGCCTAAAAGGAAACCTTGTTGGACCCTAATAAAGTCAGGGAAACAAAAGAGCACAAAAGCACATTTGCTCTTAATAGCCAGAGAAAAGATCTTCATTTGTAATGAAAATACAGCCTTCAATACTGCAGATGAAGCAATATCATTCATCATAACAGTAACATTCTGCTGAAGAAAATTTGGATTGAAACAACTCTATTAAGAGGCAATGAAATTCTGAAGGGTGGAAGAATGCAGTCACTTCAAAGCAGTATAATCTTGCTCAAATGGATTTAAAAGTTAACAACTTAAAGTTAGTTTCAATACAGTACAAATTTGATATCTACTACTTCATTTTCTGTATATTTACTAGCAAGTCATCTCACAATTTTCTAAATAAGAAATCTTTTTACAGAAGATGTGATATATATCAATCACTTACACAAGTTAACATTTTAAATACAAATTCCTTTATTTTATTACTGTTTTTCATAGTGGGAGATTTTATACATTTTAAAACCAATATGTTTGTACAACATCTTAGTATACATTTAGTATATTTAGAAAATATCCAAGTTATGGGCGGCCACGGTGGTGCAGCGGTTAGCGTTGCCACCTCACAGCAAGTGGTTCGCCGGTTCGATCCTCGGCTGGGGTGCCTTCTGTGCGGACTCTGCATGTCCTCCCCTGTGGTCGCGTGGGTTTCCTCCGGGTGCTCCGGTTTCCTCCCACATCCAAAAGACATGCTGTAGGTGGATTGGACACTCTAAATTGGCCCTAGGTGTGAGTGCTTGCATGTGTGTGCCTTCTGTGGAAGGTTGCGCGCCGGGCTGGCAACTCGACACTGTAAAACTCCACTGCCAATCATGAGCAGACAGGTGATCCACTGTGGCGACCCCTAACTGGAAAAGCCAAAAGAAGAAGAAGAAGAAAATCTCCAAGCTAATAGTGTTTTCTTTAGTCGTCAGTAATCATCATGAATATTTAAGCTATGCCAGTTCATTTTATGGTACTTTAAGGTTAGGTTTTTAGTAACTTTTTTTACAATCTTAACAAAATGGAACATTACAGGTTGCAAACAATGTTCTATTCCTTTCAGTGTCTTCCTGGTTTCCCTACTGATTTGCACCTAGAAAATTAACAGAAAGTTGACTGATTTGGGTAAATCAGGAAAAAGCCATTTCCAACTGTTTTACTAGTCCCTTAACTGCTATCTGTTTTTAATAAGGGGACACTCTTGAAATTTAGTGCTGGATGAGATCACCAATTGCACTGACTTTAATTAACTTTTTAGTAAGTATGAATAGAACATCATCTTCTCATTTTTATGCATTAATGACACTGCCTCCTATGAATGGATGTGGATTTGAGTAGGAACAAGGAAGGTTATCTGCAAACCAACAGACTTACCTACAAAAGTAAAATCTGGTAGCCTACATTGCTTCTGAATGGATTGATCAACCTGCAATTCCATGTAGGACGCACAAAGCCTGCAATCAGCTACTTGTCAGGAATTTGGTTAAACAATAGAGTGAGAAGGGAAACTCTTTTGATTCAGTTGCTATATTGGGTCTTAGATTATCTAAATTATTGATCTAAAAGGTTTGTCTCTAAGGCAAGGCATTGGAATGACAGTTGCATGAGTGCATGGATGGTCCCATAATGAGTAAGAGTAAGCTTAACTAAATACTGCATTATTCACAAGATTGTGGTTTGCTTTATGCCTGTACTTTGCATGCTTGGCCAACTGATAGTAAAAAGTACTGACATTTGTGAGGTGAGTTGGGTGGGCACTGTTCAGAAGCATAAAGGGTACATGTCAATACAGCGGTCAAGCTGTTCTCTGACATACTACGTAGTCACCAAACCACAGCTGTAAACAATAACTCAGACCTTTTTTCATGGATAAAACTTTTCCATTTTTTGACCATCATCCAAAATTGGGTTGCCATAACATATTGTCCACTACATCATCTGAAATTAGAAGTTATGTACCTACCATAACGTTCCATGTTAGTTGTCTTCTCTCGCCTTCTTTCTTGCTGGATGGGTTCGGAGCCGATCCTCGGCTCCGACTCGGCACTTGCTAAGCTCGAGAGTCACTTTTACCAGCTCGAGGCAGCCCCATATCCCATGATGCAAGGCGGTAAATACCCAGATCTCGTTTGGTACCTAGAGGGAAAACTACCTAGCATAAAAACTTTCCACTAAGGAAAGAAGAGCAATTAGCCTAAAAGGGCTGTAAGGGGAAACCAGATAATTAAAAACTAGAACTAACTGGTGCCCAAGGAAACAAAATCTTCCAGAGACAAGGGAGATCAAGGTCTGTCCAGGCAAGGGGGACAGGAGGAAGGCGAGAGAAGACAACTAACATGGAACGTTATGGTAGGTACATAACTTCTAAATGTTAAGTTGTCAATCTTGCCTTCATTCTTGCTGGATGGGACCGCGTCCCTAGCACCTCTATCCTGGGTGGCTCAATGGAACAGACTCTTGAGAACCGTGGAACCAAAACTGGCTCTATCCCTGGAGGCCAAATCCAATTTGTAATGAGAAACAAAGGTATGAGGAGTGGCCCAAGTGGCTGCTGCACAAATAGTATCTAAGGGTAGCCTAGCCTGAAAAGCTGTAGAAGTGGCTAGGCCTCTAGTGGAATGTGCCTTTGGTTTTGAGCACAGTTGTTTGCCTCTAAGTTGATAAATATCAGAAATGGCAGAAGATAGCCATCTAGATAAGGTCACTTTGGAAACAGGAAGGCCTTTCTTATTTTCAGCGTAAGAAAGAAAAAGCTGATCCGACTTCCTGAATTGCTTTGTTCTGTCCAAATAATATCTGAGTTGGCGGTGAACATCTAGATAATGCAATTTTTGTTCCGATCTGTTGGAATAATTAGGAAAAAATACAGGGAGATGGATTGGTTTAAATTTGTTTTTGAAGCAACCTTGGGCAAAAAGGATGGATTAGTTCTCAAGGATACTCTGTCCTTGTGGAAGACCAAATATGGGGGACGAACAGAGAGGGCATGAAGTTCTGACACTCTCCTAGCCGAGGTAATAGTGACAAGGAAGAGTGTCTTCCACGAAAGAAACTTTAGTGAACATGAAGCAGCTGGCTCAAAAGGAGGAAGAATTAAGGATGTCAGCACTAGATTTAGGTCCCATTGTGGAGGAGGACTTCTGACAGGAGGCTTCAGGAGAAAAATTCCTTTCAGAAAAGCTCTACAAAGCTTGTGGGACATAATGTTGTGATCTGCAAACCCGACATGAAAGTTCGAAATTGCAGCCAACTGAACTTTGACCGTGGAAGATGAAGAACCAGAGTGAAAGATTTCCGCTAGAAAATCCAAAACTGAATGAACAGGGGCAGTAAAGGGATCTATGTTCCTCGATTTCGCCCAAAGGGAGAAACGTTTCCACTTGCTAGAGTAAATCCTTCTAGTAGAGGATTTAAGGGAAGCTACTATGATATCCCTAACGGGGTTAGAGATCATAGGAAGCCTGGCTAAGGAAGGAAGTGGAGCAACCAAGCTGTGAGGTTGAGAGAAGGAATGGACCGATGAAGCTGACCCGATTGGTGGATCAGAAGATCTGGCACTGGGTCCAGATGCCACGGCCGCACCAAAAGATGACGATGAAGGAACGGAAACCAAATTTGTCGAGGCCAATACGGGGCAATGAGAATCATTTTGGCTCTCAAAACGGTAGCTTTCTGGAGTACCTGTGGTATCAATGGAAAGGGAGGAAAAGCATAAAGAAGTCCCTGGGGCCAATCTTGGGTGAGAGCGTCTCTGGGGGGATGGCCCGGAAGTGGGAAGAGAGAGAAGAAGACTGGGCATTTGCTGTTTTGGGGAGTAGCAAAAAGATCGCAACATGGGCGGCCCCACTTCTGAAAAATCTCCTCCACTATAGATTGCTTGAGAGACCACTCGTGAGGCATGAGTATAGCTCTGCTCAATCTGTCCGCTAAAATGTTGGTTTTCCCAGGGATATGCGTTGCTACCAGAAACCGATGAGAGGAGATCACCCATTGCCAAAGTCTGAGAGCCTCTCGACACAAGGGGTAGGACTTGGTTCCGCCCTGCTTGTTGATGTACCATACTACGGACATGTTGTCCGTGTGAACTGCAATCGTTCCTAAGGGAAGAAAGTCGTTGAGGGCTTGCAACGTTAAAAGCACTGCTCTCATCTCTAGGACATTTATGTGCAGGTGGTATTTGAACGGTTGCCACGTCCCATGAACCATCCTGCCCTGATAATGACCCCCCCACCCGATCAGGGAGGCGTCCGTAGTGACTGTGGCTACCGGGGCCGGGGAAACAAAGGGTCTGCCCTGATGGACTTGGGGAGAAGAAATCCACCAAGATAGATGGTTTTTGCAAGTTTGTGTCACCAGGATCTGGTGACGCATGGGAAGCTGTTGGAAGGACCATTGGGTGAACAACATCCATTGAAGGAGACGCATGTAAAAATGGGCCAAAGGAAGAAGAGTAATGGCAGCTGCCATGAGGCCCAATACTTTTAGGACCAGTCTGGCTTGCACCTTTTAGCTGGCAAGGATGATCCGCACATGGTTTTGGATATCTAGGATTCTCTGGCTTGTGAGGTTTGCTGACATCCGAACAGTGTCTAAATTTGCGCCTATAAAAGTAACAGATTGGCAGGGCAATAAGGAGGATTTTTCGTAATTGACCGAAATTCCTAACTGAGTGCAGAGATTTAGGGTGTAATCTCTGGCTTGGAGAAGTTGATGCTTGGTGGTGGCTGAGAGGAGCCAGTCGTCGAGATACAGAAACACCTGGAATCCTTGACGTCTCAGGTGAGCCGTGACCACTGCCATGCATTTGGTGAGCACTCTGGGGGCTGTAGTGAGACCAAAGGGCAGGGCTCTGAATTGAAAATGACTGGACCCCAGCCGAAAGCGGAGAAACCTTCTGGAGCGTCTGTGGATTTTTATGTGATAGTACGCATCCTGAAGGTCTATTGAGCACATCCAGTTGTCTTTGCCTAAGAAGGGCAAAATCGATTGAAGTGTGACCATCCGAATCTTGTCTTTTCACCGACTTGTTGAGTCTGCTGAGGTCCAATATTGGTCTCCAATCTCCGCCTTTTGGGAACCAAAAGAACCTTGAGTAGATTCCGGCTCTGAATGGTCTGTTGGAACTGGCTGAATGGCCCTTTTTTGTAGAAGCTTTGATACTTCTAATTTTGCGATTTCCCTTAGACCGGGTGGAACGTCTGGAAGGGAATTTTTGTGAGGGAAGGGACTTTCTTCGAAAGGAATCTTGTAACCCTCGGATATGATCGACTGTACCCATTTGTCTTGCGAAAGGGAAAGCCAGGCTTCTGGGTACAGCGATAATCTTCCCCCGACTGCTTCCAAGGGTGGACAGTCGGGCAACACCTCAGGGATGCTGGAAGGGCTTGTCAGAGAAAGGCTCTCTGCTGCCCTGGTTCTGCGGACCCCCTCTGCCCCTAGGGCGGCGTCTATTGTTATTACCCCCTCTGCCTCTAGGGGTAAACTGACCGCGTGTGTCCGGCGTGACTCCCTGAGATTTCCAGAACCACATCTTTCCCCCCCTTATGTCCTTTGGGGTAAGACCTAGAAGGGGTGGAAAAACGGACTCCTACGGCAGAAAGAGTCTTGCCATCTTGCTCACACCTGGTCAACGTATCCTTCACCTGAGGACCAAACAATGTTGACCCATCGAATGGAGAGTTTGTGAAGGACGCCTTAAAGGGGTCTGCAAAATTACAGAGCCGCATCCAGGACTGACGTTTGAGAGCCACTCCTGTGCCTGCAGCTCTACTCGCTCCATCTGCTGCATAAGAAATTAGCCGCATGGAGGAGTTGGTTATGGAGTTAAGGATTCCTAGCTGAGAAGCAATCTTCTCCTGAGCCCCTGCAGCTGAAGGATCCTGTACTACTTCACCTAATTCTTTAAGGATATCCCTTTGAAGTCTGGTGAAGTGACATAAATAATTCAGCGAACGCATGGCAAAGGTCGCTGAGGAAAACATCCGCTTACCATACCTGTCCATGGTCCTAGAATCCTTGTTAGGAGGATGGACTGGTACGGAAGGATCTGCAAGTTCCTTCTTGGTGGCGGCCGCCACCACCATGGCATCAACAGGGACACCTTTTGTAAGAAATTGTTTCTCGGAAGGGGCTGTAATAAATTTAGAAGGCCTCCTGGGAACTGGTTCCACGGAATCAGGAGATGCCCACGCCTTCCGAGCTATCACCTCCATGAGGGGGTCAAAAGGCGGAGACACCCAGGAGGTGGAGGGTCGAGATCCAAAAGCCTCTAGGTATACCGACTCATCCTCGGAGGGATTAATGGAGGGCCAGTTTCCCCTCTGTTTTAGGAGTTCTAGGATATCTGAAAAAGAGACATCCTCAGAGGAGGATCTTGGGGATCCCTCCGACTCATCTAAGTCGGCATCTGAAGTTGTAGACTCAGGGGAGTCTAGGTGCTTCCTCTTACAGGTCCTCTTGCGCGGAGGATCTCCTGAAGGATCAGGAGAATCCTCGGAAGAGGGGGTTCTTCCCAGTGGGGAAACCTGAAGCGATGGATCTCTCGGTCCGGGAGCAAGAGAGTGGGAAGAGACATCTACAGGCACCATAGAGGGAGGAGCTAAGGGGATAGACTGCTGACTGAGCCCAGGGGCCAGCACACTCCTCATCACCTCGAAGGCTCCCCTCCCAGGGAGATCCGAGAGACCCCGCTCCGAAGAAACAGGGGCTCCCGGGCCCACCGAAAGGGAAGGCTCCGAGGCAGATGTCGGAGCCGAGCTCACCAAGGCCGAAGCCCCGAGAGGAAGAGCAGGGTCGACAAGGGTCCGATGCCACTCACCCCCTCGGAGCAGACCAGGGAAGCCCGACCACCGGATCCCTCCAAGGAAGGTCTCGAGGAGGAGATAAGAGTAGAAGCTGAAGGAGCAGAAAGGGATGGTATCTGCCCCGCAGCCGTAGCAGTGACTATTCCAATAGACTCCGGCTCCGAGCTCTGGAGGAGAGTTGAAGGAGGAACTTGAAGAGGGTGTGGACTAGTAGTCGTCTGTTGAGACGGACTATGAAGCATTTGGGCTAGTGCCTGTGATTTTAACAATCTGCTTACCACTCTCTCCAAATCATGGTTTGAGAGCCTGGAAGACCTAGATGATCGGCTCCGCTCCGAAAGAAGAGGAGAGGTCGGAGCCGAAAGTATAAGCTCCAAAGAGGGAGACCTGGACCGCTTCCTCGACGGAACCATCGGAGCCGAAGAACCCACGGTTCCAGACGGAGCCGACAACTTATCGGCTCCAAGCCTGGTCAAAGATGTATCGGCTCCAGCCGGAGCCGATACAGGCAAGGAAATAATGGTATCGGTGCCGGCCGGCGCCGATACCAAAGCCTTAGACACATGGTGATCGGAGCCGGTCGGAGCCAACACCAATGTGGCAGTTAAAGTATCAGCACTGATAGCCATCGGTGCCGAAGATTTAGTCAAAATAAGATCGGCTCCAGCTGGAGCCGATCTCGACTCCAAAGGAGTCGGAGCCAGGGCCGAAGGCTTAGATGCAGAAGCTTTGGCCTTGGAGGTCTTAGAGGGCTGACCTGAAGCAGACTTGGTCGGGGAGCCCTCTCTGGTTTAAGTAAGCCCCTTAAGATTAGCTTATTTCTCCTTTCCTGCAGGACTCTCTGGCTGAAAGAGTGACAAATAGCACAGGAGTCCTGCAGGTGGAGGGGTCCCAGGCAATAAATACAAGAAGTGCGACCGTCTGTCAGAGACATCTTCTGACAGCACAAATCACACTTCTTGAAGCCTGAGACCCTCGGTTCTTTGGACATGGTGAGAAGTCCACAAACACTCTACTCACACAGTCCCAGACTCAGAAAATTAACTTTAAAGGGAGAAAACAAACTCACACACACACCCTGACAGGAAGGGATGGAGGGGAGTAAAGGCCCGACTAAAATAAAATAACTAGGGAAACAGTAAACTATGAGTCAGAGACTCTAAAACTATCTAAAAGTGACAGAATACTAATAATCTGTGAGAAATATATGGAAAGGGGTGAGTAAATTCTGAATAACAAATTACTTACCAAGAGCTGGTAAAAGGAGGACCTCATCAGCGAAGCGGCAAACGAGATCTGGGTATTTACCGCCTTGCATCATGGGATATGGGGCTGCCTCGAGCTGGTAAAAGTGACTCTCGAGCTTAGCAAGTGCCGTGTCAGAGCCGAGGATCGGCTCCGAACCCATCCAGCAAGAATGAAGGCGAGATTGACAACTTAACATCATCCTATTTATGTGTGAGTAATTATCAAAATCAGTCCATTCTCCTATATAAAGAAATAAGGGGTTATAGTCATGGAATAGGTCTGATCAGAAATGGCACTAATCCAAAACTGTTTTCTCTTAGTTAAGAGTCTACAAACTTTGAGCAAGCTTTCCACACCTCTAACTCCACAATATCTAACTGCCAAGTGTCTGAGACAAGGGTGGGGTACACAATAAAATAACTATATTAGTGAGAGGTTTTGCCATGCTATCATATTTAAAATGTTGATGGAGTAGTTGTGCTGCTTATGGCAATTTAAATGTTTTCTTGTTCAGTGCTATCAAATACACATGGATCTTCAACACTTCTCTTAATGTCTGTTTAATGCATATTATATTTACTACTGAAGTACATCACCACTGATCTCCAACAAAGTTCAAGTTAGAAAAAATGTAGCTAGACTGAGACAGCAGGAAGATAAAGTAAATGTCAAGTGTACTTGCATTTCATTTTATTCTGTCTGTATTGTGGGAGCTATCACAAACTCATACTTAAACATCTGCCTCCCATGCAAAAGGTACCAACAAATTCTTTCTTCTAAGTCATGCAAGTCTTGGTTTCAAGACATGTAATCACATATCGAAAGTCTAAGTCAGTCAGATACTGTATTTCTCACTTATACCCCATGTCTTACACTACACTACTTCTGGCTTTCTTCTCATTGTAATTGTTTTGTTTAAGGATCATCACTTCTGATAGGGCAAGATATTTATCCTGAAATGAAGAAGTGACTGGAAAGCCTATCAAAATTGATAGTAAATGGGTAAAGGTACTTTTTTCAGACTATATGTGTCTGTCAAAAGGTACTTCATTCTAGTATTTTAACAATAATGACCAGTTCAGTTATTTACAATTTTTGACATAATTTATTGAATGACAATTATGTGACTGCAGTGTGTGTATTTGTAGGAATTCTTGACCATGACCCCAAACATATCATAACAAGTATTATATAACATCCTTGCACTGACTCATCCCCCAAAATACATTTGATGATACATACAAAAACATTTGATGAAATACCTTGCAGAAGCGGCAAAATGCGAAACTAGAGCTACTACCATTGAGCTATGGAAAAGAGATGCCCGTTAGAGGGTTTACAGTTGCATGCTTGATACTCAGAGGGTTGAGTCAAGCTCTGCAAATGCTGCATGCAGACAGTTGGAATGTCGAATACTGACATTAACAACTGTCTGAACTTGCCCCCCTTCCAGATCCATGTTAGCACTTGATCCTGGGTTCAGAGCTGCATGGAGTTTGGAGTTTTCAGGTATGCAGGGATTTGGCATGTGACTTTTGACCTAGGGCTGTGGTCATTGCTCAGCTCGACCTTCCAAGTCTCAAGCATCTAATAATACAACTGTACTAGAAGGCACATTGGCTTGATAATTACTGCTGCTTGACATAAGTTTGAGGATCCTAACAAGGTTTTTGATTCTTAATAAATTGATATACAGTGATTCTTTTCTAGCAATTATACATTGAAGTGTCAGTGGCTGTACTGGTGGGAAGACAGACTGATCTGTACTGAAGAGGAGGAGAAGGGAAATTCAAGCAGACATATGAAGATTGCGTTGACCGTTTTGAATGCTGGACATTATGTCATCTGATGCATTTGTTAGGAGTTTTATGCAAGGACAACAGCTGATATCTGAAAGAGGTGATAAGGTAATATTAGAGCAGCTAACTGAGCTTCTGCCTGCTGCCACTATATATCCATGCACATACACATATACACACACACACACACACATATATATATATATACACATATATATACATATATATATATATATATATATATATATATATATATATATATATGTATACACACACACACGCACACACACACACAGTGTGGGATCTCAATGGGATACTGGACTTTTGTAGTTGAATAATCAAAATTTTGGAAATATGGAGCCAACTTTCGTCATGTGCATTATAAGTTTTGTCTTCCATGCTTGTCTGCAGTCTGCATTTACACAGCACTTGCGAGTAGGGTTAGGGTTCAGAAGTATATAACCCTTTTTGGGAAAAGGAAGAAAGATCAGATGTAGGATGGCTGTTCTATATTTGAACTTGAAATACAAAAGTTTAGGCCTTTCTTCTTTTTACATCTTATTTACTGACAGATACAGACAGAGCTGGCTCTTTAGCCACTACAGTTGTTTAACTGTGGTTTGTATTATTTGTTGGAATTAGGCTTTTTTGTTAGGCAAGTGCTGTTCATTAAATTGATTCATTCAATTACTAGACCATCTCCTGCAGGAAGAACTCCTATCCGCCACACAACATGGCTTTCGTACTTCCCAAAGTACTAGCACTGCCCTTCTAACTTATACAGATACTGTCAAAGCTAAAGATAATGGCAAACAAGAAGTTATGTACTCACCATAACGTTCGATGTATGTAGTCCATCTCGCCTCACATTCTGACCTGTGGGTTCGGAGCCGAATGTCGGCTCCGACTCGGCCAAACTTTTCTGGCTCAAAGTCTTTCTATTGGCTGGGCTAAGATGGTATCCCATGCTGCACTGCTCTCTATCCCCAGATCTAGTTTGCTGTGAGCACCAGCACTCATTATCCATGCATAAAAACACCTAAAGAAAGGAAGAACAAACCAAGAATGAAGGGAGCTCTGAAACCAGACCTAACCCCCAGATCCTCCACGACAGGGGAAGGGGGGGGGTAAGTAAGAATGTGAGGCAAGATGGACTACATACATCGAACGTTATGGGGAGTACATAACTTCTTGATGTTATGTAGTCCAATCTCCCCCCCACATTCTTACACATGGGACAGCGTCCCCAGTACCTAAATCCTGGGAGGCTGAGTGGAAAATACTCCTGAGCACTGTGGAACCAAAGGAAGACCTGCTTCTAGATACCACATCCAACTTGTAATGGGTAACAAAGATGTGAGGATATGCCCAAGTAGCCGCAGCACAAATATCATCCATAGACAATCTGGCCTGAAAAGCTGTAGATGTAGATACGGACAATGTAGAGTGAGCCTTCACCCAGAACGGTAAATCTTTACCCCCTGAGGAATAAATGAAAGAAATACAACTGGAAATCCACCTGGACAACATGACTTTGGAGACAGGAGACCCAATTCTGTTTTCCGAAAAGGAAACAAACAACTGATCAGATTTTCTGAGGTCTTTCGTTCTGTGAAAATAAAAACGTAATTGTCTGTGCACAACCAACTGATGAAATTTAAATTCTGCCTTGTTTGAGAACTGGGGGAAAAAACACTGGCAATTCAATAGGTTGGTTAAGGTTACTGACTGACGCCACTTTGTGAAGAAAACAGGCGTTCGGTCTGAGAGAAACCCTGTCCTTAGGAAAAAATCAAATAAGGGGGTTTGATTGATTAAGCTTGAAGCTCTGAAACAAGTCTGGCTGATGTGATGGCAACTAAAAAGACAGTCTTTCCAAGTTAAGAATTTTAAATTGCAAGTAGCTGCACGCTCAAAGGGGGGTGAAATAAGACCCTGTAGAACAAAGTTTAGATCCCAAAGCATAACAGGTTCCGATACCGGAGGACGAAGTAACAATGTGCCCTTCAGGAAAGCCTTACAGAGTCTATGTGCCATCACCCTAGGCTCGTCTGCGACATGAAAGGTAGAAATAGCCGTCAATTGGACTTTAATGATTACGGCCGCTGAACCCTGGTTAAAGAGCATAGACAAGAACTCCAATACAGATGAAATTGGAGCTGTGTAAGGGTCAATCTTTTTGGCATGTGCCCAGATTGAAAACCTCTTCCATTTTCTGTAATAAATTTTCCTGGCCAAAGGCTTATGAGAGGAAGATAGAATATGAACCACCTCCGGTGAAAATTGGTGAAACCTAACTAATGACGGAAGTGGAGTATCCAGGCTGCCAACTGGAGGGTCCGAAGAGAGGGATGGAGCTGCCCTGACATGTGAGTCAGTAAGTCTGGTTGTGGGTCCAGAATCCAAGGAGCATCCATGAGATAGAGATGGAGAAAGGGGAACCAGATTTGACGAGGCCAGTGTGGGACAATCAGAATCATTCTGCTTCCCAAGGATTGCGCTTTCTGAATAAACTTTGAGAGCAAGGGGACCGGAGGGAAGGTATATAGTAGACCGAAGGGCCAATCGTGGACTAGAGCGTCCCTGGGCGACTCCTCCTGAGGGGGGATCAACGTGAAGTAGCTGCTGCATTTGGCATTGAGGGGGCTGGCAAAAAGGTTGCCGCAAGGCTGACCCCACCTGCGGAAGATCTGTTCCGCAACTTGACAGTTCAGGGACCACTCGTAAGGCATCAGAATAGTTCTGCTTAGCTTGTCTGTGATCACATTGGACTTCCCCGGAATGTGCATTGCCACCAAAAAATGTTGGGAAGACACTGCCCACTGCCACACTCGCATGGCCTCTCTGCAAAGGGGATAAGACCTGGTTCCTCCCTGCTTGTTCAGATACCACACCACTGACATATTGTCTGAGTGGATTGCAATAGCCCCGAGAGAAAGAAAACTCTGGAGTGCTTGCAACGTTAATAGCACAGCTCTCATCTCCAGGACATTGATATGCAGATGCATCTCATACTCTTAACATGTGCCTTGGAGTGTCCTGCCTAAATAATTCCCCCCACACCCCATCTGGGAGGCATCCGTGGTCACCGTGGCAACCAGGGGCGCAGGAACGAAGGGCGTTCCCGCTTTCAGGCTGTTGGTGCAAAGCCACCAACTGAGATCCTGTTTGCACTTGTCTGTGAGGAGAATAGGGTGAGAAAGTGGGAGACGTTGAAGAGACCACTGGGCAAAGAGTAGCCCCTGAAGGAGCCTCATATGTAACCTTGCCAGAGGGACTAACATAATCTTAGCAGCCATTGTCCCCAACAGTTGGAGGACCCATCTTGCCTTTGCTCTTCTCAGAGGGAGCAAGGCGTGAACTTGTTGTTGTAGGACTCTGATTCTTTCCTGTGGTAGAAATGCCCGCATGAGGACGGTGTCTAGTTCGGCGCCTATAAAAGCGACACGCTGTTTGGGCAACAAGGCAGATTTTTCCCAGTTCAATGTGATGCCCAATTGTTGACATATGTTGATAATACGGTCCCTGGTCTGAAGTAGTAGATGCCTGGTGGTGGAAGTAAGGAGCCAGTCCAGATATGGAAACACTTGGAATCCCTGATGTCTCAGGTGAGCAGTCACCACTGCCATGCATTTGGCAAACACCCTGGGGGCTGTGGTGAGACCAAAGGGCAGGGCTCAAAAAGTATAGTTTTGTACCTACCATAAATGTAGATGTTTGAGTGTAAACACTGCTGCAGTCATTACACTTGGGTTATCCTGCCGTCAGGTGGTTCCACAGTCGGCCTAAGTTCCAAAGTCTTGGTCAGGCGTCGGTTGCTGTCGCCTCCTCCCTGACGTCAGTGCGACAGGGGTATATAAGTTGCAGCCGACGCCATTTTCTTCAGTTTTTCTTGCCCCAGATGTCAGGTGCCCCCAAATAGGTAGGCAATTCAAATTGCTAGTAAAATATACAAAATAAAAGCAAACAACAATTTTTAGTTACCAGCAAATACTCCCCATAGGTAATAAAGGGTAGATGACCTAGGTAAGCACCATAAAGTAAGAGGGGAAGGAGGGAGGGTAACCTGGACTGCAGCAGTGTTTACACTCGAACATCTACATTTATGGTAGGTACAAAACTGTACTAAGTTCATCGTGTTACACTGCTGCAGTCATTACACTTGGGTGGAATCCCAAAGCTGAGGTAGAGAGGCTGGATCTATAAGGCATTAGGGGTGGCTATAAGACCCTGCAGGACAGCAGTGGCGAAGCCAGCTCTGGATTTGGAGTATAAAGGCAAATGGTAATGTTTGGTGAAGGTATGCACAGAACTCCATGTTGCTGCTTCCAAAATATCCTTGGTAGGTACTCCCCTGAGGTAGGCAGTTGAAGTGGCTGTTGCCCTGGTGGAGTGAGATCTAATGCTGCTAGGTACAGGTTTCCCATGGTGGGTATAGCAGAAATGTATACAGTGTCCTATCCATTTTGAAATAGTCTGCTTTGAAATGGCTTTTCCCTGTGCTCCTGCAGCGTATGCTACCAATAATTGCTCAAATTTTCTGAAAGCTTTGGTTTTGCCCAAGTAGAAGCGTAACTGTCTGTGAATGTCCAAAGACTGTAGTAGTCTCTCCCCTTTGTTCTGTGGTTTTGGATAAAAAGTTGGCAAGTGAATAGTTTGGTTTAGAGCCACACTTGATACCACCTTTGTCATAAATGTAGGGTTAGTTCTTAAAGACACCCTGTCCTGGTGGAAGATGAGGAAAGGTTCCACTGCCATTAGTGCCTGTAATTCTGAAACTCTTCGTGCTGATGTTATTGCTAGTAGCACAGCAGTTTTCCAAGAGATGTATTTTAATTCTGCTGTGTTAGCTGGCTCAAAAGGAGGTAAAGTTAATTTTTCCAAAACAAAGTTGAGGTCCCAAGTTGGTGTAGGTGCTCTATGGGGCGGTCTTATGTTTTTAGCCCCTCTGAGGTACTGTTTGAGCAAAGGATTAGAAAAAATTGATGGATCCGTGTTGTAATGAGCAGAGATAGCTGAGGCGTGGATCTTGATGGATAAAAAAGAGAGGCCCTTGTCCAGCATCTCAGTTAAGTAGTGAAGTATCTGAGGAATGTTTGGGACAAGAGGGTCAAGGCTGTGCGCTTGGTTCCAGGCACAGAATCTCTTCCATTTATCCGAGTATGCTTTCCTGGTGCTAGGCCTTCTGGCCTCCAGAATGACATCCATAACAGCTTTGGAGAGAGGCATTGCTTGCTTGGCGTAGGAATTTTCCATGCAGCTAGATTTAAGGTCTTTAGCTGGCTGTGAAGTATCTGATTGTTGTGCTGTGTCAGCAACTGTGGGATTTGAGGCAAAATCCAGGGTGGTTCTTGTGCTAAGTCCTTTAAGATTGGGTACCAGTGCTGGGGTGGCCAGTCTGGTGCAATCAGGATCATCTTTGGCTCTTCTTGCCTGGCTTTTATGAGTACCTTTGGAAGGAGAGGTAAAGGAGGGAAAGCGTATACTTGTAGTTTTTTCCAGCTGAATGAGAGGGCATCCACTTTCCATGCTTGTGGATGGTAGCTCCTTGTGCAGAATTTCTGTAATTGGCAGTTCTTTGGGGAAGCAAAAAGATCTATGTCCGGGCTCCACCATTTTTGTGTTATCATTCTGAATATTTGTGGGTTCAGTTCCCATTCGTGTGGGTCCATGATGTTTCTGCTTAGGTCGTCTGCCAGTGTGTTTTTCTTTCCTGGCAGGAATTGTGCTTGCAGATGAACTTGGTAGTTTAGAGCTGTGTTCCACAAGGTCATGGCTTGTCTGCAGAGGGGGTAGGAGTGTGTGCCCCCTTGCTTGTTTATGTACCACATAACTGTGGGGTTGTCTGTCTTTAGTAGTAACTGTCCTGGATGCAGCAGGTCCTTGAAAGCTATAATAGCATTTTGTACAGCTAGCATCTCTTTTTGATTGATGTGGAGATGTCTTTGCTCTGTGGGCCACTCGCCCTGGATACCTTTTCCTGCCATGTGTGCTCCCCAGGTGTAATCCAATGCATCTGTTGTCAGTGTTTGCCTGGTTGTGGGTTGAGTGAAAGGCTGTCCCTTGCTGAGGTGACAAGCTTGTGCCCACTATCGAAACTCCTGTTGTAGGCAAGGAATTAGTGGTATAACTGTTTCCAAACTTTGACAGTGTTGAGACCATACATTCTTTAGGTATCATTGTAGTTTCCTCATATGCAGTCTGGCATATGGAATTAGTAGTATGCAAGATGCCATGTAGCCCAAGGCCTGCAGAATTTTTCTTGCAGGGAGTTGGGTCTTTGTTGCCATTAAATGAAAAAATTGAGTCAGTTGTCCTTGTTTGTCTGGCGTGAGATAAGCCATCCGGGCCGTTGTGTTCAAGCTGGCACCCAGGAATATTATCTGTTGTGAGGGCACTAGTTTTGATTTGTTTTCATTTACTGTGTACCCCAGGCAACTTTACTTTTTTATGTACGCCAGATGCTTTAGTAGAATGTCCTTGCTCTCTGCTTGAATCAGGCAGTCGTCCAGGTATGGATAAATTTGAATTCCTTTTTGCCTGCAAAATGCAATTACTGGTGCCAAGCACTTTGTGAAGACCCTGGCCGCTGTAGATAAGCCAAAGGGCAGTGCAGAGAATTGATAGTCCATTGAACCAGCTAGAAATCTGAGGTATCTTCTGCAGTTTTGTCTGATAGGAACATACAGGTATGCCTCTTTGAGGTCCAAAGTCACGAGCCAAGCTTTCTTGCCCAGCATGGGAAGAAGCTGCTGGAGTGTCAACATCTTGAATTTCGGAAGATCTAGGTAAGTGTTTAGAGAAGAAAGGTCCAGAATGTGTCTCCAGGCTTTGTCCTTTCTGGGAACTAGAAAGAGTCTTGAGTAAAATCCTTGTCCTTGTTCCTGTGGTGGTACCTTTTGAATAGCTCTCATGTCCATGAGTGCTGTAATTTGTTTTTGAGCCTTTGCCCATTGATTTGGTGGCAGATTTGGCATTCCTTTTAGCCTTGGCAGAGTGTGAAAGTGGAACCTGTAACCTTGAGATACAATGCTGAGAACCCATTTGTCTTTGGTGATGCAATGCCAGTTGTGATAGAAAAGTGCCAGTTTTCCTCCTAAGGGGGCTGCCAAGAGAGAGCTGTTTGGCAGCTGCAGTGGAAAGTCATTGAAGATGCTTTTTATAAGGTTGAGGTCTGTCTTCCCCTTCTTTCTGACCTGGTGTACCCCACTGTCGAGGCCTTTAAGGGCCTTGTGCCTGACCTCTACCTCTTGGACGTCTGTATCTGCCCCTTTGAGGTCTATCTGTGACTGGAAAGGACCAATTCTTTGTTGGCCAATTTCTGCTAAAACAAGGAGGCTGAACCTGTAAGAAATCTTTCACCGTTTGCATAGATTTTGCCTTATCCTCCATCTTCTTTAATACCTCCTCTACCTTAACTCCAAACAGCACATCCCGCTGTAAAGGTGCATCCAATAATTTGACCTTAACATGATCTGGTAACATATGTTCTTTTAACCAAGCATGCCTTCTAATGACAGAGTCTGTAACTGCTGCTCTACAGGAGGCCTCTAAGGAATCAAACCCACATTGCAAGGTATGTTTTCCCACTTGTTCAGCTGCATGCAATAAATCCTGCATTTCTTTAAAGTTAGGAGGATCTGAATCTAAAAGCATCTTTTGTTTCAAGTGAGACATCAAAAATTGCTGATATTTTAGCATGTGAAAATGGCAATTCAAGGCCCTCATTGCTAAAGTCGCAGACGTATATACCTTCTTTCCCCATCTGTCTAATGCTCTGGAATCTCTGTCAGAGGGAACTGGGTTTATTGCTGATGAGGCCTTAATCCCTTCGGGTCCCTGAGAAATAGTTTCAGGGTCAGCAACAGGGCTATTGTACAGAAATTTGTGAGAGTCAGGGACTCTAATATCTATCAGGCTTAACTGGGGCTGGGGGTAAGGATATCTATCAGGTTTAACTGGGGCTGGGGGTAAGGAGTCAGGGTTTAAACGGGATTCAGTGTACACATCATCCACAGTATCTAAATCTGGCGGGATAGCAAGGGGTCCGTGTTGAGGCAATAAAAGGAAGTCTCTGAGACTTTTCTTGGATTCTGAGTAATCCTGGCCTTCCCAATGGAAATGTTCCCACAAGGTATGTAAGGTCTCCCCAAAGGAGTAATCCTCAGGCGAAGAGGCTGATGGAATTGATTCCTCAGCATCAGACTCCTCATAAGGGGGTAAAGAATATCCTAGGTCCGAGGAAGAGTCTGAGGAAATGGACACCTGGTCAGAGGATTCATAGTCTGCATCCTGTCTGGACCTTTTACCAGGAGGGGGATGGGACCCCCTGATAAAGGTGATTAGGTCCTTGGCCATTTTTAGCATTTGTTTCTTAGGCATGGAAGCCTGTCCTGGAGAGAGTTGTGTCTGTTTCTTTGCTTTTAAGGGGGGCTTAGACTTAGCAGAGGGTTTAATGGTTAACTGGGTAGGTCTGAAAACACCCTCTGTAGCTGTGGATTTCTCAGCTACTTCGGTTTCCTCTGTAGGGTTAGGGTCGGAAAGCTGAAATCCTAGTGCGTCCGAAGGCCCAGCCAGCTCCACGTGGGAGTCGGAGGCGGTCTGTGGATCTGTGGAAGTGGTTGTCAGAGGCTACGTAGGCACCTCGCTGAAAACCAGAGAACCGGCAACCGGCCTAGAAGAGACCTCGTTGTCAGTTTTGGGCATCAGATGCCTGTCCTTGTCCTTGCGCTTTTTATGCATTGCGGTCGTCGGAAGTTCCGACGGCATGGTGTAATTGAATTTTCTGCCAAAATAATGTCGGGCAAAATCAAACTGACGTTTAATAGTGCGCTTGTTAAACCTGGCACAAAACCGACAACCAGTGGCGTCGTGGTCAGGGCCTAGGCATGGAATACAATAGGAGTGGAAATCCTTATGAGGTATTTGCTTCCCACAAGAAATACAATTAACTTTTACTGACATCGGTCTGAGGCAAGAAAAAGTTTCCCCAACGGGGTACTTAGCTTTTTTAGAAGACTATGGTTCTGGATTCGGAATGAAAATCTCAGGAGTCGGCCAACCGGCACTCACGAACTGCTTCTGCTTCGGGCACCGCGAGGCAAGAAAGACTGAAGAAAATGGTGTTGGCTGCATCTTATAAGCCCCTGTCGCACTGACGTCAGGGAGGAGGCGACAGCAACCGAAGCCGGACCAAGACTTTGGAACTCAGGCCGACTGGGGAACCGCCTGACGGCACGATAACCCAAGTGTAATGACTGCAGCAGTGTAACACGATGAACATCTGAAAATGACTGGCTCCCAGCCGGAAGCACAGGTGACTTCTGGATGCCCTGTCCATCTTTATGTGGCAGTAAGCATCTTTGAGGTCGATGGAGCACATCCACACTTCTTTTCCCAACAATGGGAGAATAGGCTGCAATGTGACCATTCGGAACTTGGACTTTTGCACATGGGTGCTCAAATGACTGAGATCTAAAATGGGTCTCAGGTCCCCTGTCCTTTTCAGCACCAAAAAGAATCTGGAGTAAGTCCCTAATCCGATCTGACGGGACATGTTGGATGGCTCCTTTTTCTAGCAGCTTTGAAACTTTTGAAGCTGCGTAATCCCTTTGACTGGGTGGAATATCTGGGATTTTCTTGGTTGGAGAGAGATTTGACGAGAAGGGAATGACATCTCCTCCAGAAATTATTTATAGAACCCATTGGTCCTGAGTGATGTCTTGCCAAGCCTCCAGGTATAATGAGATTCGACCCCCGACTAGCTCCGGAAATGCACAGTCGGGCCTACCATCAGGAGCGGTGGTAGGGAGAACCACGAAAGGAATCGCGGTTTCTGAGTTGCGGAGGTCTCCTCTGCCCCTAGGGCGGAGTCTCCCTGAATAACCACCCCCTCCCCTGCCTCTGGAGGGGGGCTCACCTTGTGCACCGGGAAAAAACCTCTGTGATTTCTTGAACCACATTTTGCCACCCCTCTGGGCCTTGGGATAAGGCCTAGAGGGAAGGGAAAAACGGACTCCTACGGCAGACAGAGCTTTTCACTCCTGCTCGCACCTGGTGAGAGTGTCTTTCACCTTGGTTCCGAACAAAGAGGAACCATCAAAAGGGGCGTTGGTGAATGAAGACTTGAAGGACTCAGCGAAATGACAAAGGTGCATCCAGGCCTGCCTCCTAAGAGCAACTCCTGAACTTGCTGCCTTACTCGCTCCTTCGGCTGCATAGGAGATTAGCCTCATGGAGGAGTTTGCAATGGAATTGAGGGTATACAACTGAGCATTGACCGTCTGAGCCACCGCCTCAGAAAAGTTACCCGTGAGAGTATCTCCAAGCTCCTTGAGGAGATCTCTCTGGAGCCATGTAAAGTATGATAAATAATTCAGTGACCGTAAGGTAAAGGTCGCTGAAGAAAAAGTACACTTCCCGTACCGGTCAATGGTCCTAGACTCCTTGTTAGGAGGATGTACGGTGGAAGAAGTCTCGGCTAATTCCTTCTGAGTGGTAGCTGCCACCACCATGGCATCCACAGGGACTCCCTTGGACAGAACTTTCTTATTAGGAAGACCAGAAAAAATTTATTGGGTCTCCTGGGAACTGGTTCCACAGAGTCAGGGGTTTCCCACACCCTTCGACAAACCAAATCCAGAAGCTCGTCGAATGGTGGAGATACCCAGGAGGTGGAGGGCTGAGCACCAAAGGCCTTTAGGAAGACAGACTCCTTCTCGGAGGGGGCTTTGGATGGCCAGTCACCTCTTTGCTTCAAAATCTGTAGGATGTCAGAGAAAGAAACATCCTCAGAGGATGACTTGGGAACCTCTCCGATTCCTCGAGGTCGGTGTCTGATGTGAGGGACTCATCCTGGGAATCTATGTGCTTCCTCTTGCACGTCTTCTTTCTGGGTGGCTCCTCAGGCAAAAACTCTGAAGGGCCCTCAGAAATGTGGGGACCACTCATGGGGGTACCCTGAGGCCTTGGGGCGCCACTGTCTAGAGAAAGAAGGTGATCAGAGACTTCCACCGGTGTAGTAGGGAACAGAATGACCGACCCGCATGATGTCACTGATGACCTGGCCAGCACTCTCCGCATGGCTTCGAAGGCTGGTCCCCTCGAGTCTGAAAAAAGACCAGTCTCTGAAGCCATGACAGGAGTCAAACTTCCCCGCACCGAAACACCGAGAGGGCGACTAGGAGCCAAGAGGTGTCCCGAAGCCTCTCCCTCGGGTCCGACCAAAGAATCCTGAGTCCTGAACCCCGTGGATGGCGCAGACGGGGTCAGAGATGACGTCGGCACCGATAAGCCAGGAGGGGTTGTCGGAACTGACCAAGGGACATCACGTGGAGCCGAGCACTCCGGCTCCGAAAGCTGAGGTGTGCTCAGAGGAAGTATCGAAGCAGGTTGAGGGACCGGCTCCGGAGCCGACTGGGTCAGAGCCAAGAACAATTTTGCTGGAACTGGTGAGTGAAGGTGTCTCTGCACCTCTCTATCGACGTCCACATCTGATAAGGTCCTGGAGGATTTAAAGGATAGGGAAGGAGATAGAGACCTCCTTTCCGAAGGGGATCTGCGAGGAGGGGATAATGGCCTAACACTAGGCGATCGGCTCCGGACAGGTTACAAGAAAATTGGAGCTGAAGCAGGTTCCATGACAATTGACTCTTCCTGCGGCCCTGAAGACAATGGAGCAGAGGATGTTGAAGCAGACTTTGCTATTTTCTCCGGTGGCTCCGAGGAGACTGATGGAGCCGGAGATCTCTTTTTTGATTTGGAAGATTTAGCCTTAGAGCTGGAAGCACTCTCCAGACGCTCCTCGAAGGAGGGTTTCAGAAGTCCTTTCAAAATCAATTTATTCTTCCTTTCCTGAAGAACTCTCGGACTAAAAGCATGACAGAAGCTGCACGACTCCTGGAGATGAATCGCTCCCAGACAATATACACAGACAGAGTGTCCATCGGTAATGGACATTTTGTAACTGCACCTAGAGCACTTCTTGAAGCCCGAGGGCTTGTGCTCCTTAGTATCTTTGGACATAGTTAACCAATAAAACTAAAGCACCAAGACAATCAAACACTGACTAAAGGACCAACGGTCAAACAGTCACAAGGCGGGAAAAACTACAACACACAAAAAAACCACAAGATCTCCAAGTTAAATGATCCTTGACAAAAACACTAAGGAGAAAGGATTAATACCTCTAATTTAAATGGTACTTGGTTCCGGATAAACTAAAAGACAGAAGGAAAGCAAGGGGACAAATTAGGTCCTCTAACTGAAAACAGGCCTAGCCCACTGGAAACAGCTAGTGGGATACCACAGAAAAACGATCCAAAACACAAAATCTTCACAAAACCAGACAAGAACACACAATAGCTATTAAAATAGCTTTTTGTTTGCAACAAACTTCTCTGATAAGGAAGAAAAAAGGTACTTAGCCACAGCCAAGAGCGAGACCAAGTCTGAGCTACAAGAGCGGCAAACGAGATCTGGGAATAGAGAGCAGTGCAGCATGGGACACCATCTTAGCCCAGCCAAAAGAAAGACTTCGAGCTAGCAAAGATTGGCCGAGTCGGAGCCGACATTCGGCTCTGAACCTACGGGTAAGAATGTAGGCGGGATTGGACTACATAACATCTAGTATTTTATTTATTTATAGACTTGTCTAAACCCTTCAACACAGTTTGATACAGCAAACTTCTACTTCAAATGTCATCCCTAGGGTTTTTCTCAGGTCACCCTTCTGTGGTTTGAAGGCTACCTGTCTAATAGGTATCAGTCAGTAAAATGGCAGTCCATTCTTTCTCCTTACCTCCCAGTCACCACTGGTGTACCATAACGCTCTATCCCTAGTCCCCTACTCTTTAACATTTTCACCAATACCCTCTATACAGCCACACAACAGGCCACCCTAATATAATATGCAGATGATTCCACTCTCATTTGCAAATCTGACAGACCTAGAGAAAAATTACTGAGGAAGCTTTAAAAGACATGGAAACATGGCTTCATAACTCACAACTCGTGCTCAACCCAAAAAAGACCAAACTATTAGTTTTCCCCCCAAATCCCTGTCTCACAAAAATAAAAACAAAATTTAAAGTCTTCTCTCTAGATAATACAACCACTGAAATCACTTCTCATAGCAAATTATTAGGGGTAATAGTGGATGATAATGTACATTTGACCTACATATACAAAACTGCATAAGAAAAACTAATCAAAAACTAGGGATGACTTACACTGCCCAAACTTTTCTCACAGACACAACTACACTTGCCACTACTTATCTCCTCCCCACACTTATTTATGGTGCTTCCATCCTTACTAACCTCCAGCCTTCACAAAAATTAAAACTTGAACAATGCTATAACAAAGTTGCTAAATTTGCAGCAAATACCCCTTTAAGAACCCACAACTGTATGGCACTAAAAAGCCTAAATTTGTTAGAACTGCCTCAACTAACACATGCACAGCTTACCACCTATAAAATTAGCCAACATCCATCTGCCTGTCCAGCACTAAAAACTATTCTACACAACTATGTTCCCAGTCGATCACTGTGATCCAGTGACCTGTCTGTCTGCAAACCTGTCAAATCTACTGGGCCTTGTCTGTACTTGTACAAGGTTGCTAAGGCCTGGAACTCCTTACCTGTAAACATCAGGTCAATACCCCTTTCTAACATTTTTCAAAACCACACTAAAAGATTTCATAGCTAAAATCTCTCTGCCTCCTTACTCTCCCTTCTTCACTTCCTTACTTCTGTCAAATTCTCTTCCCCAACTTTCTCTCTAAATATACCATAAGCCAGTTTTTTCCCCTTACTTCATATTGTAATTCTTGTTTGTATTAGACTAACTTACCTTTAATTTCTCTATAAATTATCTATAATTTCTCTAAATACTAAATGACTGTCATATAACTTGTATCAATTCTTAATCAATATTTTTATATATATCTAATTTGTTACAATTATTTAAACTGCAGATGATTTGTTTTATTTCAAAAGATTGTAAAATTACTGTTCTTAAAATGTTTTATAATAATTTGGAACATTTTTCATTAGGCCTCCACTAGAAATTGGCTTCTATTCAGTTGGACTTTCCTGGTAACTAAATGTCAATAAATAAATAAATAAATTTCTCTATAGAAGAAAATTTATTTTCGAGATGTGACCTCAACAATGCTGACTCTCTTTAATGAAAAGGTGTCTCATTGCATTTTGGATAAAGATGTTTAATTAATTGGATTACAAGATGGCTGCACATTGAGTAACAGCTTAATTCTGTCTCTCCCATTCTGAAAAAAGAAACTTAGCAAAGAAGGTCAGTGAACCTAGATTTCCGGGCAAATTTCAGTAACTGGCTAGTAAGTGCACTGCCTAGACGCCAGGAAAAAAACAAATATAAAGGATCTGGAGGAAAATCAGTTACAAAAGGTGAGAAAGAGAGGAGTACTGCAGTGGTTCAGTAAGATACACAAGTTCCAGACAAGACTCCCAGTAACATAAAGGAGAGTATAAAGCAGCTGCACACAGAGCTGGTTAAAATAAACACAAACAATAAAAAGCTGGAAAAAAATGGAAGAAGCTTTAAACAGATATTCAGATAACATGACAGAACTGCAAAACTCAGAGGATGAAATGAAGAAAAGGCTGGTTGAATAGGAGACTGCACAAGAAGAGATGTTTAAAAAAATAATAGAATTAAGAGGTCAGAGCGCATAGGGAAAACCTGAGATTTTATGTTGTACCTGCCTTCTGTGTAGAGTCTGCATGTCCTCCCCGTGGTTGAGTGGTGTTCGAAAGATATGCGTAGAATGGGCGTGCCTTCGCTGAAGTTTGGGCTTCGAGCTGGCACCTCGGCACCCATAAAAAAAATCTACTGCCAATCATTAGCGGACCAGAGTTCCACTGTGGCGACCCCTAACCGGGAAAGGCCGAAAGAAAAGCAACAACCTGAGAAGTTGGAAGGAAAAGACTGTATTAATTTTATGAAAGCAGAAATAAGTAACTGGACGGTATTCCACAACAGGAACTGTTAATTGAATGGGCACATTGTGTGTATGCGCCAGATCTGGTTACTACAAAACATCCTAGACCTTTAATAGTAAAAATGCAGTCTTGTTGACAAAAGGAACTGATTTTGACAAAACTGTGGCAGGAGGATAAAGTGCTAAGTGGGAAATAGTAGAGTGTTTGTGGAGAATGATTACTCAGTATACACCAGGCAGAAGAGAGAATATTCCATCATTTAGGTAATGTCGAAAAGCAGGCGTGAGATTCAAGCTGCAGTACCAGCTACTTTCAAACTGTTTTTCCCTGGTGGGACAAAATCATTTTTTGATGAAGTCTACGCTAAGGAAGAAATACAAAAGTTTGTCCAACAGAGGGCGAGCTGTGAATGAGAAGGGGATTCTGCTTCGTGTTCTCCTGGTGCTAAGACTACAGAAAGATTGAGCTTGTGAAATCTTTTCCACTGTTTCAATTGCCTGAGAGAAGGAAGAAAACAGATGAATTGACTAGAAGAATCTGGAATATGTTGGAAATGAAACAGAGTCAGGATTTGGGAGATAGAGATTTACAGGATTAAACCTAGTAACTTGGAAATTGATAATTCTGGGATGATAAAGCAATAATTATATTCGTCAAACACAACAACATGGGAAAACCTGAAAATATTGTTCTTCCTTGGACTATGTTTAACCTGTAAACAGACAAATGTGGGATTACAAAGCAATAATTATATTTTGAAACATAGCAGAACAACAGGATTTGGAAATATTGGATTTTTGTGGACTTTGCTAAACTTGCTAAATGTAATAATGCAGAGATCCTACTTGCTAAGGTAAGACTAAATGCACAAAAACAGACAAATATCTTGGGATCATATATCGTTCCATGAAATGACATCAAAACCCTAGAATCTCTTCTCCAATTGACATCAGGAACCCTCCCCTATGAAACCATTATGCTAGGCGACTTCAATATTGATTGGACCTCACTTAAATTACCCCACCCCTCAAATCATATTAACCTTTATGGATTTTCACAGCTTATACAAACCCCTACTAGGGTAGACAAAACCACAAAAAAAGAATCAATACTAGACTAGATTCTTATCAATCGTCAGTCTTTCACCCATAATTTTGGTACACTACCCGACACTCTAAGTGACCACCTCCCAACTTTCATCATCAGAGACCAAACTAAACTCACTAGAACTAGCTCTCTAACACATCAGATACACTAGAAATTTCAGGGCTGAAGACCTTAACACGGCCCTTAAACACTCTAACTGGTCCCCTTTTAACACTTCAGTATTTCAACACTATCTTCTTAGGCCTTCTCAACCAACTTGCTCCACAAAGACAGATCCGCACTAAAACCATCTATGCCCTACGGATTACCAAGAGCACTAGGCAACTTATGAAACAAAGGGACAAAGCATGGGATACCTGGCACAAAAACAAAACTACTCCTAATAGGCAAACATTCTTACAACTGAGAAATACTGTAAAAAAACAAATCAGACTAGACAAACAAAAATACTACAGTGAAATTCAAACTAAGCATAATACCAATCCACAAATGCTCTGGGCTGCTATAAACAGTATTCTCCAGCCAGGTAAATCACCAACTCCTCATCCAAACATAGACACCACCTCTATAAACACAGCCACCCAATTCAATGAGTTTTTTTACCATCTCTATATTAAAGCTGTCAACAGACCCACACTCCTCAACCCCCACTATACTATATAAACCATCAAATAACACTAACGTCTTCACCCTTCAACCTGTACCAACTTACACCATCTACAGACATCTAACCAAACTTAAACCCACCACCTTAGAAGTAGACAAACTACCTGAAATATTTCTACAAATAGCCGCCAAAGCCATTTCCTACCCAGTCTCTATAATCATTAACAGATCAATCTCAGAACAAAAAGTGCCACTTCTCTGGAAAATCTCTTACATTATACCAATACACAAAGGGGGCAATTCAACTGACAAACTACCACCCTATAGCTATACTTTTCCCACTGGCTAAAATACTGGAAAAATGTATCCACATTCAGGTCCTAACATATCTCCTCTCCAACAATCTTCTTGTCGAAACTCAACACGGATTCCGCCCCAACCATAGCACTACCACTGCACTCATCCATTTTAGTAACCTAGTAAATATGCAGTGCAACAACGGCCAACTAGTGTCTGCAATTTTCCTTGACTTATCAAAGGCGTTTGATACAATCTCCCATACAAAACTAATATCACTCTCAGAATTAAAACTAACTACCCCCACTCTATTATGATTTCAAGACTAACTCTCCCAAACACCAACAAGCTGTTCAATGGAAAAACTCCCTTTCTCCCCTACTTCCTGTAAAACTAGTAGTACCCCAAGAATCAATTCTAGGTCCCTACTTTTCACTGTATTTACAAAAAATCTTTACAAAGCCACCGATCTAGCAAACCTGGTTCAATATGCTGATGACTCCACCTTAATCTGCTCTGCCCCCCACCCTCCAAAAACTTCAAATCAAGACCCAGAAAGCCTTTACATCCATCAAAACCTGGCTAACAAACTCCCAGATAATACTAAATCCTAAGAAAACCCAACTTATGCTCTTTCATCCTTTCAAAGCAGCATCACCTACTCCCTCGTTCTCTATTTCTGCATCAGACAATACCCCTATCTCCCCAGTCACACAAACCAAATTACTAGGGGTCATTATTGACAATAATATGAAATTTGATAAACACATAGCTCATACAATAACCAAAATCATCAAAAAACTAGGTACTCTTTACAGATGTAAAAACTTCGTAACCAGCAACAGTAAAGTTACCCTAGCTCATATCCATCTTCTCTCTACTTTACTGTATGCTTCTCCTGTCCTAATTAATCTAAACAAGAGTGATTTAAACAAACTATCAGTATGCTACAACAAAAATAGCAAAATTTGCCACAAAATCCTCCTACCGCGCCCACCACTGTCTGGCCCTAAAACAGCTCTAAATCAACTTCTTCTATTTCACCAAATACTATATCAACCTGACAAAACTCCAGCCTTACAAGACCTGATCACCCTCTACTCCAATAACCGAGAACTTAGATCCACTAACAAGGCACTAATCGCAATCTCCAAAAGCCATTACATCTCTGGTGACTACCTTTATTCTAGCAACATTGCCAAGACTTGGAACTCCCTACCACTACAAATCAGGTTACAACCTAACAAAACCGTCTTCAAAAAACAGCTTATTTCCCGCCTAAACAACTCCTGGACATGCAACTGCCTAGCACCTGGCTGACATATTCCAACTCCTTTCCCCTACCCACTATCCAACCTCCTCTTTAAAACTCCCACTGATGCACTATATATTATCACACGTTACTTACCAACTCACTGCTGCCTACTCCCCACTGTCCCATCTATACCACTAACTCTCCCATAGACTAATTTGAAAAGCTTCCCCTTAAAATGTTAATACACCTCATATGAGCTTGTCTATATTCTCCTCCTTTTTTTAGTTTTTCCTTTTTTGTCTTCTCTTCAGTACATCTTCAAGATTATCTATACTAAACATACTATATGAACAACCATCATATGTTACTACCTGCTATACTTTTAATTGTATGTCTAAACCACTATGCTTATGTAAATATCTTATTCAAATCATATATTATTATCTGCTATATTTTTATAAGTGAATGTGCAAACCACAATGCTCGTTTAAATGTCTTATGTATACTATGTTAGCAATTGTTCTGGAGCTTTTCTCCCTGGGCCTCTGCTGAAAATGAACAGCTCTGCCCGGTCGGACCTCCCCAGTAAACAAATGTAAAATAAATTTGTAGGGAACTCTAAAGCATATGCCCTACATTAAGTCATTAAGCTTCGGAGAACTACTTTGGACAGAGAAGGAGGAGGGATAAAGTTAACTGCAAGTAAAACAAATTTCTTTTTTTTTCTTTTAATGGTAATGTTTAAATGTTGCATGATTTTCTTAGCAAGCTATGAAGTAAAGCTTTTTCAGTTCTTTTTTTAATGTAATGGGGGTATTAATATAAATAGGTGCTTCTGTTTTTTTTCATTTTCTCGCTTCTCACTTTTTACCTTTTCAGTTTTAAGAAATGCAGACACTGCAATGTGAGAAAAAAAGTGAAAAAAAAAGGATCTGGTTGAGAAAGCATGGCAAAAGAAAAATGTGCTTTTCTCATGCTTACATAGGGAAATGACTGGGTAACCCTGGGCTTTATTCGGCAACAAGTTTATTACAAAATATTTAAATGGAAAAGAATATGGAATATCATAAGGCTTTTTTTCTGGTAAATAATGTATCCTTAGCAGTTTGTGTTTGGTTTGCATGTCACCAGAAGACAATCTGTTAAAGAGAAATGGCTTGCAGAAAATGTTTACTGAAAGCATTCAAGTGTTTTTTTAGCTGGGAGAGCTATAAAGATAAAACAAAATCAGATAGCATTTACTAAAAGCACAGGCTGTATCATGCATCTTAGCATGAATGACTTTTCTTTTCGGATGTCTCTAGCCTGTGGGTGTGGCTATCATTTTAGAATGTTTGTTCTTATTATCCACATAGTTGTGTGTGTTATTAGTAAGTTATTATATTTTAGGGTGGTATTGGGATGGTGTATTTTTGTTTTCAATAAAACAAAAATTCTGCAAGATGTGACAAAGGCTCAAATGGAGATGACAAGAAACAATTGTATAAAAGAGTAAAGTACAGTTTTGTACCTACAATAAATGTAGATGTTCGAGTGTTCACCCTGCTGCAGTCATCACACTTGGGTTATCCTGCTGTCAGGCGGTCCCGCAGTTGGCCCAAATTCAAAAGTCTTGGTCCGGCGTTGGTTGCTGTCGCTTCTTCCCTGACGTCAGTGCACCAGGGGTATATAAGTGGCATCCGACACCATTTTCTTCAGTTTTTCTTGCCCCAGATGTCAGGTGCCCCCAATAGGTAGGCAAAAAAAAAAAAAAAATATATATATATATATATATATATGTACATATAGCTATATAAAAATAAAACAATACCCTTAGGCACAAGCAAATACACCACAGAGGTAGCATAGGATAGAGTGGTAGAGATAAGTTCAGCTAGTTCAGAGGGGATGGAGGGAGGGTAACCTGGACTGCAGCAGGGTGAACACTCGAACATCTACATTTATGGTAGGTACAAAACTGTACTATGTTCATCGTGTTACCCTGCTGCAGTCATCACACTTGGGTTGAATCCCAAAGCTAAGGATGGGAGGTGGAGTCAAACAGGGTTAGAAGAAGCTAGTAAGCCCTGCAGAACTACAGTGGCAAAACCAGCTCTAGTCTTAGAGTATAGAGGTAAGTGATAGTGCTTGGTGAAGGTGTGCACTGAACTCCAAGTAGCAGCTTCTAGAATATCTTTGGTTGGTACTCCCCTGAGAAAGGCTGCTGATGTAGCTGTAGCCCTGGTGGAGTGGGACCTAATGTTAGCAGGTACTGGTTTCCCATGATGTGTGTAGCAGAATCGTATGCAATGCCCTATCCATTTAGAAATGGTCTGTTTTGAGATAGCTTTTCCTTGTGATCCTGTAGCAAAGGCTACAAAAAGCTGGTCAGTTTTTCTGAAAGCCTTAGTTTTATCCAAGTAGTAACGTAATTGCCTGTGAATGTCCGAAGAGTGCAGGAGTCTTTCTCCTTTGTTCTGGAGATTTGGGAAGAAGGTAGGCGAGTGAATGGTTTGGTTTAGGGCCACACTGGATACCACCTTTGGCGTAAAGGAAGGATTAGTTCGTAGAGAGACTCTGTCTTGATGAAAAATGATGAAAGGTTCCACTGCCATTAGTGCCTGTAGCTCTGAGACTCTTCTAGCTGAGGTTATTGCTAGTAGTAGGGCAGTTTTCCATGAAAGAAATTTTAAATCAGCTGAAAAAGCTGGTTCAAAGGGCGGCAATGTAAGCTTTTCCAGAACAAAGTTGAGATCCCAAGTAGGTGTTGGGAGCTCTCCTTGGTGGTCTTAAGTTCTTAGCCCCTCTGAGGTACTGTCTTAAGAGTGGATGTGAGAATAAAGGAGGATCCATGCTGTAATGAGCTGAAATTGCTGAGGCGTGGATCTTAATAGATGAAAAGGAAAGTCCTTTGTGTAACATCTCAGTTAAATATTGTAGAATCTGAGGGATGTTCGGATCAAGGGGATTTAAGCCTTTAGCCTGGTTCCAGGCACAAAATCTTTTCCATTTGTTTGAATATGTTTTCCTGGTGCTGGGCCTCCTGGCCTCCAGAATGACATCCATAACCGCTTTGGATAAAGGTGTTGGCTGGTTGTTTAGGTAATTTGCCATGCAGCCAGGTTTAAAGTCTTGAGCTGGCTGTGTAGAATCTGATTGTCTCGCTGGGTGAGCAAGTGAGGAATTTGTGTCAAAATCCATGGTGGGCCGTGGGCCATGTTAATTAAAATTGGATACCAATGCTGGCGTGGCCAGTCTGGTGCAACGAGTATCATTTGTGGCCTCTCTAATCTGACTTTCAGCAGTACCTTTGCTAGTCGAGGCAGTGGAGGGAAGGCATACACTGTTAATGTTTTCCAACTGAATGAGAGGGTGTCCACTTTCCAAGCTAGTGGATGCACGTTCCAAGCTAGTAGATGGAAGGCCCTTGTGTAAACTTTTTGAAGTTGGTGGTTGTGGGGGCTTGCAAACAGATCTATGTCTGGGCTTCCCCATCTTTGAGCTATCATTGCAAATACTTGTGGATCTAGTTTCCATTCGTGTGGATCCATGATGCTTCTGCTAAGGTCGTTTGCCAATGTGTTTTTCTTTCCTGGCAGGAATTGTGCTTGTAATTGAACCTGGTAAGATAGTGCAGTGCTCCACAAGGTCATTGCTTGCCTGCATAGAGGGTAGGAATGTGTGCCCCCTTGCTTGTTTATGTACCACATGACTGTGGTATTGTCCGTCTTTATTATTAGTTGTCCTGAGTGTAGAAAGTCCTTGAAAGCTGTTAGGGCATTCTGTACTGCTAGCATTTCTTTTTGATTGATATACAGATGCCTCTGATCTGTAGTCCATTTGCCCTGAATGCACTGCCCTGCCATGTGTGCTCCCCAGGCATAGTCTGATGCATCTGTTGTCATAGTTTGCCTGGCTGTGGGTAAGGTGAAAGGCTGACCCTTGTTGAGGTGACATGCCTGTGCCCACCAGAGAAACTCCTGTTGAAGGCAGGGAAAGAGTGGTATCATTGTTTCCAAGCTGTGGCTGTGCTGAGTCCATACACTTTTCAGGTACCATTGTAATTTCCTCATATGCAGTTTTGCAAATGGCATTAGTAGTATGCAAGATGCCATGAATCCCAAGGCCTGCAGAATTTTTCTTGCAGGGAGTTGGGTCTTTGTTGCCATTATTTTGAAATATTGAAACGGCTGTTGTTGCTTGTCTGGCGTGAGATAAGCCATCTGGGCCGTTGTATTCAAGCTGACACCCAGGAATATTATGTTTTGTGAGGGCACTAGTTTTGATTTCTTTTCGTTTACTGTGTACCCTAGGCAACTTAGAAGGTGTTTGACAAATGCCAGATGCTTTAAAAGAATGTCCTTGCTTTCTGCTTGAATAAAGCAGTCATCCAGGTATGGGTATATTTGAATTCCTCTTTGTCTGCAGTATGCAATTACTGGTGCCAGGCATTTTGTGAAGACCCTGGGCACAGTAGATAAGCCAAAGGGCAGTGCAGAGAATTGATAATGCGTTGAACCTGCAATGAAGCAGAGGTATCTTCTGCAATTTTGTCTGATAGGGACATGCAGGTATGCCTCCTTGAGGTCCAAAGTGACTAGCCAAGCATTCTTGCCCAGCATGGGAAGAAGCTGCTGTAGTGTTAGCATTTTGAATTTTGGTACTTGCAGATAGGTGTTCAGAATTGAAAGATCCAGAATGGGTCTCCATGCCTTGTCCTTTCTTGGGACTAGGAAGAGTCTTGAGTAAAATCCTTGTCCTTGCTCCTGTGTAGGTACATGTTGAATGGCTCTCATGTTCATGAGAGCTGTAATTTGTTTTTGTGCCTCTGCCCATTGATTTGGTGGCAGGTTTGGCATTCCTTTGATCCTTGGTAAGGTATGAAAGTGGAATCTGTATCATTGAGAGACAATGTTTAGAACCCATTTGTCTTTTGTGATGATGTGCCAGTTGTCTGCAAAAAATGCTAGTTTTCCTCCCAAGGGAGTTGCCAGGAGAGATTTGCTTGGTAGTTTGAGGATAGAGTCATTGTGTTTGTCTTCTGCTAGCTTGGGGCCTGTCTTCTCCTCCTTTCTGGGTAGCAGAACCCCATTGGCGAGGTTTGTAAGGGCCCTGTGACTGACCTCTGCCCCATTGGGCGTCTGTTCTTGCCCCTCTGTGATCTGTCTGAAGCTGGAAAGGACCATTTTTTTGTTGGCCAATTTCTGCTGAAGCGAGGGGGTTGTATCTGCAAAAAAATCCTTGACCGTTTGCATAGACTTTGCCTTATCCTCCATTTTCTTTAAAACTTCTTCTGCTTTGACACCAAATAATACATCCTGCTGTAAAGGTGCATCCAATAATTTTGCTTTAACATGGTCAGGGAGGGTTTGTTCTTTTAACCAAGCATGTCTACGTATGACAGAGCCAGTAACAGCTGCTCTACAGGAAGCTTCCAATAAATCAAATCCGCATTGTAAAGTATGTTTGCCCACCTGTTCAGCTGCATGCAACAGATCCTGCATTTCCTTGAATTTAGGCTGTTCAGAATGTGAGCTCATTTTTTGTTTTAACTGAGACATTAGGAATTGTTGATATTTCAACATGTGAAACTGGCAATTTAATGCTCTCTTAGCCAGAGTTGCTGAGGTGGATATTTTCTTTCCCCATCTATCTAGGGCTCTGGAATCCCTTTCAGAGGGCACAGGATTTTTAGCCATAGAAGCTTTTGCTCCCTTAGGACCCTGGGAAATTGTTTCTGGGTCAGCTACAGGGCTTTTATAAAGGAATTTGTGTGAGTCAGGTACTCTGTAGTATCTGTCTGGTTTGGCTGGAGCAGGAGGTAGAGAGTCTGGATTTAAACTAGACTCCAATAAGCATCATCCACAATATCTAAAACAGGAGGGATAGCAAGAGGTCTGTGCTGGGGTAGTAAAAGGAACTCTCGGAGCCTTTTCTTAGAATCTGAGTAATCCTGGCCTTCCCAGTGGAAATGTTCCCTCACAGTATGTAAAGTTTCCCCAAAAGAGTAGTCTTCAGGGGGAGATGCTGAGGGAATAGAGTCTTCAGCATCAGAATCTTCATAAGGTGGAAAAGTGTAATCCTGTTCCTCAGAAGAATCTGAGGAGAGAGAAACTTGGTCAGAGGATGCATAATCCTCCTCTTGTCTTGGTCTTTTATCAGGAGGAGGATGGGGACCCCTGATAAGGGTAATCAAATCTTCATCCATCTTAAGCATCTGTTTCTTAGGCATGGGGCCTTAAACTGTAGACTGATGTACAGTTTTCTTAGGTTTGAAAGGAGTTTTAAGCTTAGCATAAGATTTAATGGTGAGTGTAGTCGGTCTGAAGACACCTTCTTCAACCAAAGGTGTTTACACTGCACCGGTGTCTAGTTCTGCTCCAGTGTTGGCAGATGGCTGCATCGGCCTAGTAGACTCCGCTTGGGAATCCGCAGCTGTCTGGGGTTCCAGTTCTGTGGTTGTCAGGGGCTGAGTAGGCGCCTCACTGAAAAACAGAGAACCGGCGACGGGCCCAGCTGAGGCCTCGGGGTCTGGCTTATCCCTAGGCAGCCTGTCCTTATCCTTGCGTTTTTTATGAATGGCGGTCGTCGGCTGCTTCGACGGCATGATATAATTAAATTTCCTACCAAAGTAATGCCGTGCGAAGTCAAAACGGCGTTTGATAGTTCGTTTATTAAACCTAGCGCAAAACCGACAACCTGTGACGTCGTGGTCTGGGCCTAGGCAAGGAATACAAAAGGAGTGGAAGTCCTTATGAGGTATTTGCGTCCCACAAGAAATGCAATTGTTAACTTTTTCTGACATCGGACCGAGGCAAGAAAATGTTTTCCAACGGGGTACTTAGCTTTATTGAAGACTTCGGAATGAAATTCAAAACGAAAATCTCAGGTGTCGGCCGACCGGCACTTGCGAACTGCTTCTGCTTCGGGCACCGCGCGGCAAGAAAGACTGAAGAAAATGGTGTTGGATGCCACTTATATACCCCTGGTGCACTGACGTCAGGGAAGAAGCGACAGCAACTGACGCCGGACCAAGACTTTGGAATTCGGGCCGACTGCGGCACCGCCTGACGGCAGGATAACCCAAGTGTGATGACTGCAGCAGGGTAACACGATGAACATCTTGCCAAATGGTGCATGCATTGAATACAAAAGCTGGAACCATACATTTAACAAAAATCTGTTATAAATGATGAGAAGAATAATCCCTCAAGAACATGATTCTTTCTGTAATGTGTTTAAATGTTAATGGTCTCACAGATAAATACAAAAAAGAAAGAGTAGCAAATTATATTAAAAAATGTAGCATGCAAGTAGCTATTCTCCTGGAGAAACAATTGAACATGTGAATTTGATAAAGAAAGGTTTTCAGGATGGCTATTCAGCAGAATATCTAGGACAAAGGAAGAGAGGAATACTTATATTAATTGCAAGAAGAGCTCCAATTGTAATAGAAGAAAATATGAAAGATAATAATTGAAGACAGTACTTAGGAGCTACTGATAAGGGAAAAGAATTACACTGGCATGAATTTATATTCCGCCAAAAACTGCTATGATGGAGCTTAAGAAAATTCTGGGAGAAATAATCAGCTTTCAGCAAGGAATATTACTTATATGTGGGGACTGGAATTTGATTTGCAACAGCAAAGATGTGCCTGGGGGCCCAGAAGGGAAACTATAACAAAAGAGGGTAGATTTTTAAAGAAATTTATGAAAACATTTTGCATGGAAGATGCAAATTCAGTGCTAGGAATTTGGAGTGAATTTATTCTCCAAGATAAAAAAAATGGGCTAGGCTAGACAGAATATATATTTCACAGGCGCATGTGCATTTAATTGAAGGTCTTGATATGTACCCAATAACTATTTTAGATCATGTGCTAATAATAATTAAAAATAAAAACACAGGGTAATGAAATAAAAATGAGACACTGGCACTTTCCTACCTATCTGTTGAAAAGAGAGGAATTTAAGGAATGGGCAGTGGAAATTATTCAGAAGCTATTAGAGAAGACAGAAATTTCTTCTGAAAATATAGCTAGGGAGTGGGAGAACATTATAGTGGAATTTAAAAATAGGATGGAAATAAAGGGAGATATGGTTAAGAAGTAACAAGGATTACTTAGAGGGACTGACAAATGTTAAATCACTGCAAAATAGGGGGGATCTCACAGAAAAAGAAGAGAAGCATCTGCAGATTGCTAAATAGAAAATAACGTATTACCTTGATAATATGCATGAGTTTAAAAAGACTGTTGTTAAGCAACTGTTTTTTGAGAATAACCCTAGAGCACAAAAACTTTTAGCACAATGACTCAGGCAACAGAAAATAGCAAGGGCCATCACCAAGCCTAGGGGAGCCTATAACAAGGAACAAGGGATCCTGTAGAAGTACTGGAAATACTTGGAAAATTCTATGAAAGTCTGTATAAGGCAGAGAAATATGGAAATCAAGAAAAGGTACAAATGGAATCCAATTGTTCAAGTCTTTCTACCCCTTTGTGTAAAATTGGTTGGAAATGGCCCATTTCCAATTGGATTTAACTGTAAGCCCTACAGCAATGAATGCTAAATTAAATTTTAGTACTAGTTTTATCACAGTATTTTCGAAAGATGCTAGAGAATTAAGAGCTATTTTGACATAAAATTTGACCTTAATTAAGGATAATGTGAACTTGGCAGACAAGTTGGGCTTAGAGCCTAAAGTCACTTTTAGAAGGGGTCTTAATCTGAAAGATTTATTGAATAGGAACATTAAACCTTATGTTCCCAATAAGGGCATGGAAAAGTGTGGCAGATGCCCTCATTGTAAACCCATCCTAGTAGCCTCTTCTTTTTCCTATAGGGAAAATAAAATACACTCTGACAGGAAAATATGACTGCAATACCAAGGAGGTCATTTATTTAGCTAGGTGTAAACTATGCCCCGTATTCTATATAGGGAAGCTGGAAAGGCCCTTAAAACAAAGAATTTATGAACACCATTATAGTATGGTGAGACAGGATGAAAGCAATGCACTAGCAAAGCACCTGTTGGAATTTGCTGACCATTCCTTTCACTTTATGGGGAGGTTGACACTAGAGGAGACCCTTGGGCTTTAAAACTTGAAGAGAGGGAGTTACTACGGTAATTAAAAACAAATGCATTTGCTTATCCAGGGTTTAATGACTGTTGCTCACTAAAATGTGTCCTGAAATTAAAATCTTTACGGAGTTAAAATATGTTTTTATTAATCATGTTAAACATAATAATGTTTTACATAGATACATTTTATGAATTAATTTATATATATTTTATATTTTATAATTATATGTGGGAGGAGTTATGATGTCATTGTGTGTTCATGACTAAACTGTTCAGTGTTTTAACAATGTGTCTGATGAAGTTCCTTCATTGTAAGTGGATGAAAGTGCTCAGATTAAAAACGTCACTGGTCTATTGTAGAAAGGAGTGGTGTTTACCTTCTGGTTTATTTTTCTTCTTGTAGTCATGGACCCAGTATCACCATCAAGACTGTGAAGCCATACTCCTCCTTGAAAAGCAAGCAAGTAATGCCATGTTATTCTTCGTCCTCCTGCCTAGCACTAGCAGGTGCCTGGGCCACTAATCTAACTTAGGTTGTCCGCGTCACAGTCAAGGCTTTATCCCTCCACACAGGCGAAGCTGGCACAGTCAGTGAGCTAAAATCCTTTGAAGGGTGATCCCCTACTAAGAGATGCTTGCACATTTGTTAAAACACCAACTGCACCTAAATGTCTTAAATGCCTCATCTGTATTCTTAGTTGGCCTCTCTGAAGCCTTTAAGGCCTTGTACTCACATATGGAATAAAATGCACTCAGAATAGTTGCATCACCCTGGTGGAAGAAAATCCCTGATGTGCACAGATCATCCACACACAGTTCTATTAATTAATGCAAAGTCCAGTAATAAAACCTAGTATCTTAAATATATATTTAAAGCTTAACCTTTGTCACATGTTCTTCTTCCAGGTCCTCATCATCTTCATCATCTACCCTATTTAGTGAAAAGGAAAAAAATAAAATTAATGACTGGTTTTCAGCCTCAAAAAAGCATAAGGAAGGTTTCACACACTGAAGCATAAAGGCAAAGTAGCTTGCAAATATATTCAGCATAATATATCAAATGTCATTTCAGCGTAACCAAGTTTAAAATACAGCAGATATATTCACAATTAGCTCAAAGGTTAATGCCACCATAAAGCTCTACTTAATATCCCAAAATATACTCCTGGCTTTCTGTTTTCATTCACTGTTATGTGGAATACCTACACGTAGTGCGCATTTTCAGAAGATGACGTATCTAGAGTGGTTTGCGTAGAGAATTAAATAATTCATCTAGACTGATGTCAGTTCAGTTTTGGGAGCAAGATCGTACCAGTAACAGGCTACACCAAACAGATATTTCATACACTTTATGAATGTTTTTGATGACCATAGAATAGCTAGAAAATGTATATGGGCGCACAATGCCCTCATGTATAGGTTAGGAGCAGCAAAGCTGCAGAAAGTATGAAAAGACACACAGACAAACGTGCATCATGCACCAAAGACATTGTACATTTGGTTTGTTACACAAACTGCAAAACACAGGCTCCGCCACAAAGAACTTGCAGTCAGTTTTATGGGCTCAACTATATGCAAAGAAGTACTTTCACAGATTAAAGGGGTGGTTGGTCCCAACAACATACTGCCTTTGCTACTATTCTCTTCCCCACCTCCTGTTAAGGATGACCTCTTCACATCTGCTCTTGTTGTTGTGCAGCATATCATTCACATGCGCCTGCTCTTCACTAAGAGCTCCATCTTAAGTTTCAGATCATACCCTTTCCCTTCATCTCATAAATCCTTCTGCTGGCTCTCATATTAATACCTTCCAAACGTCCATGCCCATGTCTTTGTATGACCTCCAGAACTTGACATTCCTCAAGGTGTGCCCTGACAAGGCTCAGTAGTACTAAAGAATTTTGTTTTTTTGAGTACTTCACCCTGTGCATGTGCTTCTACTTTTACGTTCAGTGTTACAACTGTACCTCCCAGCTATACCTCATTATGAGGAATGTTCCTACTTTTGAGTTGTAAAATGTCCATGATCTTCACTGAAAGGGTGCATAACACATACACTGTTAATTTTTGTAACCAGTATCAATGGTACGCGATACTGAAACACATTAATTCATCAGCATATTTTGGAAACAATGAGTTAACAGTTTTAACTATGCAGTCTGCTTCCTAGATGAAGTAGTTAGTAAGTGTTCCACATGTTGCTCATTGTGTTTTATGTTTATTTCACATTACTAGAGGTAGTATTCCACATTTTGGAGAAGGAAGGTTGAGAGCTATAGCTGTCACAGCTCTCTCATTTTGATCCTGCTATGAGTAATAATAATAATAATGAGTGGCAAGTGCTTCCAGATTCTTCTCCTGCTTTGTACATCAGTTCCACTTAAACCCTCAGATAATATTTCACACCAGTGTTGCTGTAGCCCAATTGCAATCTTTTAGAACACTTAGTCAGCCTTCCCCATCCTTCCTTAAATTTTTCCCCTTCAGTCCCTATTCCACCTCTTCATTAAATGCCCCCTTAAGCAATCTCCAGCATGACCCCCCCCCCTACCTCCTTACGATCCATGCCAGCCCTAGCCCCGAGTCAGAGAATCCAGTGTGGAAGAAGAGCTGGTAGACACAGCTATGGATGGGATAGAGGCACTGGGAAGGCCAGAGAATGTGGGGAAAAAAGAAAGGGGAGAATAACTAATGATTGAGGTACTCAAGTTTGAGGTGGGGAAAGATAAGCATACATAAGCAAGTCTTGCACAGATACACACAAAAAGCAGCATATGGAACGCAAAATACAATATGGTAACATTATGGCTAACCAAAATATTGCCTGTCAAACAATGTTCCACTGAGCCTTGGTAACTTCATAAATACTAATTTCAAAAGAAAAACATTTCCAACACTGAAAAAGACTGTTTTCAAGACTGACAAAACTTGAAAAAGTGCACTTATTTAACCATTAATAATACACAGTTTGTTATATAATACAAACCAGGGTCCCGGGACAAATCCTCCATCCTGTCAAACACTCACTGCCCCTACAAAGTGTGACTATTATTTTGGGATTTATATTTTCTCTATTGAGTCCACCAAACTCATGATTTTATCTTCTGATTTTTTTTCTTACACTGTAAAATAACTTACATATTTAACTACAGCCTAACAGGACATACAGGAAGTGTGAAAAAAATCGAATTGAATGGATCCAACCAAAGTCTTTTGTCTTTATAACTGTGTGTAAATATTTCTGTCCATCATTTTAAAATCAATGATTTTAAATAATGTAGTAGGTTTCTCCTACCGGATTCGGCTGTTTTGCATTTTTTCATCTATGGATTGCATATCTTCTAATCATTAAGCTCAGCAAGTGTTGGGCGAAGTGGGCAGGTGCCCCAGGCATAATGTGTTAAGGGAGTGATCGGGATGTGCAGTTCATGCATTTTTCTGTACCGGCATTTCTGAATGCCAGTACAGAAATAAGAAATGCACTTTAGCTCACCACTTCCTATGTGGTAAAGCAGTAGTAAGCCATTTGCAATCAGCTTACTACAGTTTAAAAGTGAAGACCTTTTTTTCTTCTTTCTCTTCAAATAAAGAGCAGAAAGTGGGGAGCTGGTTGAAGCATGGACATTTTTTGTTTTCCACTTGAGGACCTCAGGTGGAAGAGGTGGGGAATGGGCCCTGGTATGGAGCAACAAACTACAGAAAAGGGACCTTTTATTTATTTTTTTGTTCTTCACCTGAAGAGGTGAGGGAGTGAGGCACCAGATCAGGGACCAGCACTGGGTGCTAGATGTGCCAGTTAAGGCTCTGCTTCTAATAATTATAGCATTGTTCAGAATTTGCCAAGTAAAATGTTTTAATGCATATTTTCTGTATTTCAAGCTTGGCTCTGTGGTGCAGAGGAATGGAACCTTGCCTGCAACCCAGATGATCAGGGCTTGATTTGTTAAACCAAGGGAATGCAACAGCCAGGGGGAAAGGGACAAGAATACAGGGCTGTGACTAACTTGCCTCTCTGATGGGGGAGGGGAAGTCGTGGGTGCTCAAGGAAGCACACAGTGAAGTGTGATGGGGAAGAGAGTGTTGCAGGCACTTTAAGGAGCACACAGGGGAAGTGAGGTTTTCCTGGTGGAGACTAGAAAAAACACTTCCTGTACTTCAGGGTTAGGAGCATAAGAATAATACTAGCCAAGTGATCACAGGAACCATAAGATTAGTATACACCCTTAAAAAGTACGTGCCATCCTTTTGAACATGTAATAGTGCTCAACTCCCAAACTGAGCAGTGCCATACATGATAAACCTGATATAAATTTGTGTCCACCCACACAATCAGCAAGTCTTGCCTTAATGGTAGCAAAAGAAGTACATTGCTTGACCTATAGTGGTTACTTATTCATTAGTTTGGGAATACACAGAGTTGGGAACCTACCCCTCCAGCAAGTCCTGTTTATTACACAGTGTAGATTTAAATCCCTAATGTGGATATTTGCACAGTCACCGGTGCTGCAAAGAAATAGGTCAAACAGGATTGCGTGTTTTATGGCTTGTGTCACAACAGAGGCTACTGAGGATAAGCATTGTGCTAAATTATTAGGATACTTGAAGGATTTAAAAGCCTTTAATTTTCTAGTTTAGAATTTTTTCTCATCCTTGCAGCTGAGTGGATATTAAAGAGGGCACTGGCTATGCTTGAGGATTCAACTACCAAAAGGTGCATTGGATATGTTTGAATCTGTACATACAGAAGAAACAGGTGGGGTAGCATTCTGGCAATGCCCCTTACAGAAGTGAGGGACAACCAGCAAGGACGGACTTTCGTACAGCCTGCTTCTCCTGCTTAGTCATGGAAGCTTGTGGAAATGTGGGTGAAGAATTTTTACCTTTTGCAGCCTTACCTCGTGGCGAGCTAAATGATGCTCATCCCACTCACCCTAATGATAGGGGACAAATCAGAAGATTTTACCACAGAGGGCTAATAAATAATAACACAGGGGCAACACCCCGCAAAAAAATTCTGCAGATCATGGCTCCTATGACTAATTGCAGTGGTCCAACAGTAGACCAGGGAAGGGGGGGTGGTATGAGTCAAGATACTTCTTAGACGGAAAATAAGTTTCAGTGGAGATCTTTGTGAGGACAACTTACCTAACAGAAGCAGCTACCCTACAGTCAAAAATGTAATCCAAAGGAAAGATAACAGCATCAATAAATCTGACTTCCTCCTCCAAACCATGGAACAGTACTATATGAAATCAGTGCAAAACCAGATTTCTCAGGACATGTCATTGGACATGGGAAAAACTACAACCTACCAGAAAGAGAGAGAAAGAGAGAGAGAGAGAGAGAGAGAGAGAGAGAGAGAGAGAGAGAGAGAGAGAGAGAGAGAGAGAAAATGAGAGAGAAGGTCACTCAGCTTGTAGAAAAATTTGAAAGCTTACAGGAGCCTCCACAAAACCATAAATAACTCAGTGACACACAATAAAAAGGGAAGATGTAAAAAGTACTCCAGATTTATAGTTCTCACATGAGTTGTGGTGAGGAATCACTGACTAGATAAGTTGGGTTTCAAAACTGTACAGTGTGTTCGACTCCCCATCATTCTATCCCAAGCAAAATGCCACACATATATACAAACTTGGTTAATAACTGCATGTTTCACCCAACAGATGCCACAAATTAAAATCAGTAAGAATCATTTTACATAGCGGAGGTTTCTACTAGACTTTGTATCATAATGGTGTCATATTTTTGAATGTATCACTGTTGTAGGTGGTGCTGCGGTAGCGTTGTCACCTCACAGTAAGACGCTGTCCGGTTCGATTCTCAGCTAGAGCGTCTTCTGCGTGGAGACATGCGTGACTGGGCGTACCTTCGTTGAAGGGTGATCCCCTACTAAGAGATGAAGGTAGAAGGTTGTGCGTCAAGGCTGGTAACTCAGCACGTAAAAATCAACTACCAATCATTAGTGGACCGGAGTTCTGCTGTGGCGACCCCTAACCGGGAAAAGCCGAAAGACACAAAAAAAAAAACAAAATCAGTGTTGTAGGACCCTTGCCTAACAGCACTACTATTTTCTTCCTCATCACATTTGTGTTTACCATTTAATTTTACTGTAGGTAGAGTGGGGCTGAAAAAAAACCCTACTGGTCTGATTCACTTACACACAAAATAAAAATAAATAAAACAATCTGTGAAGTAAATACAATTAATAAGAAAACAGACACTCTACTCAAAATAAATCACTCAGGACAGCAGCATTCAAGTAGGCAACTCACTGTACAATAACTCAGAAAAAAGAACTCTTCTTGAGCAGTATATAAAAAAGAATACTTGAAATCCTCAGAAAATATTTTGAGACTAAAAGACTACTTTTGAGTATCATTCTTAATTCAGTGGAGCAGAGGTTAGCAAAGTTACCACACACTGACGTGTTGCCCAGTTTACTTTTCGGCAGGGGGGTGTCTTCTATGTGGAGTTTGCAATTCCTACATACAGTAGATATTAAAACACACCCCTGTTAAAATGCCAGGTTTTTCTGATATAAAAAATGAGACCACAATAAATCATTTCAAACTTTTCCCACCTTTAATGTGTCCTAAAACCTGTATAATTCAATTGAGAAACAAACATATCTGTCAGGGGAAAAAATATAAAAAATAAAAAACGTACAATAAGCTGGTTGCATACGTGTGCACTCCCTTAAACTAATACTTTGTTGAAGCCCCTTTTGATTTAATTACACCATTCGGTCTTCTTGGGTAGGAATCTATCACCATGGCACATCTTGACGGCAATATTTGCCCACTTTTCCTTGCAAAAGTGCTCCAAATCTGTCAGATTGCGAGGGCATCTCTTGTGCACAGCCCTCTTCAGGTCACCCCACAGATTTTCTATTGGATTTAGGTCTGGGCTCTGGCTGGGCCATTCCAAAACTTTAAATTTCTTCTGGTGAAGCCATTCTTTTGTTGATTTGGATGTATGCTTGGGGTCATTGTCATGCTGAAAGGTGAAATTTCTCTTCATCTTTCTAGCAGAAGCCTGATGGTTTGGGGCCAAAAGTGACTGGTATTTGGAACTGTTCACAATTCCTTCCACCTTGACTAAAGCCCCAGTTCCAGCTGAAGAAAAGCAGCCCCAAAGCATGATACTGCCACTACCATGCTTCACAGTGGGGATGGTGTACTTTTGGTGATGCGAAGTGCTGTTTTTGCACCAAATGTACCTTTTGGAATTGTGGCCAAAAAGTTCAACCTTGATCTCAGACCATAACACACTTTCCCACATGCTTTTGGGAGGCTTGATGTATTGTTTTGCAAATTTTAGCATGGCCTGGATGTTTTTCTGTGTAAGAAAAGGCTTCCGTCTTGCAACCTTACCCCACAGCTCAGACATATGGAGAATACGGGAGATTGTTGTCACATGTAGTGTACAACCAGTACTTGCCAGAAATTCCTGCAGCTCCTTCAGTGTTGCTGTAGGTCCCTTGGCAGCCTCCCTGACCAGTTTTCATCTTGTCTTTTCATCAGTTTTGGAGGGACGTCCAGTTCTTTGCAATGTCACAGTTGCCCCATATTTTTTCCACTTTCTGATGACTGTCTTCACTGTATTCCATGGTATATCCAATGCTGTGTAATTTTTTTGTACCCTTCGCCTGAGTGATACCTTTCAACAATGAGATCTATCTGATGCTTTGCAGGCTCTCTGCGAACCATGGATTTTGCTGTAGCAGGCAACTGAGTAAATGTCAGGAAAATCCTACTAAGACAGCTGAACTTTATTTGGGGTTAATCAAAGTCTCTTTAATTGATGGCAGATATGTACCCAAGAAGACTGAATGCTGTAATTAAATCAAAAGGTGTTTCAACAAATAATTAGTTTAAGGGTGTGTACACACAACAAACTATTAGTTTAAGGGTATGTACACTTATGCAATCAGCTTATTGTATGTTTATTTTTTACATTTTTTTCCCTTAACAGATTTGTTTGTTTTTCAATTGAATTATACAAGTTATAGGTCACATTAAAGGTGGGAAAAGTTTTGAAATGATTTATTGCGGTCTCACTTTTTTTATATCACAAAAACCTGGCATTTTAACGGGGTGTGTAAACTTTTTATATCCATTGTATGTCGGTGGATGCACCAGTTTCTCCTCACAAACCAAAGAAGTGCAGAAGTTGTACTGGAGTCCTTCCAGATTGCCAGTAGACACATATGTGGCATGACAGTGTGTTTGTGCGTGTCTCTCTTTCTCATGTAAAGAGTTGACAGCCATTCAGGATTAATTTCTCTGCTTTCACACAGTGCCAAAACAGGTTCTACCTACCCCGCAATCTTAAACTGGATTAACTGGGTAACTGGAGAATGAATAAATGAATGAGCCACAAAACAAATGTGCCTCCATACACCATATGACACAGTTTGTACATCAGCGAAGGTCTTAGCTGAGGAAAGACAAGTATTCTATGGTTCAGATGGGTTTCAAATAAATATTTGAAATATAGAAATATTTTTATCTTAATTATAATGTGTATTTTCTTACTATCTGCATATATAAGATGAAACATCTCGTTTACAAAGGTGCTGGGTGGATACTGTTCAAATTTGTGCAGCTAGATGTACTGCCTTTAAATCCATAATTAATGAAGGTGCCTTTTATAAGGGGAGACGCGAACCAGCTTGTATTTCCTGTTAATCAGGAACTTGTCTTTCTACAATATGCATCTAGCATTCCATCCTGCCAAAGCTCTTAAATCCTAGAAACAATTTCCGGACAGCAGTACACAATGGAAATACAAGACTGCCTTGTGGGTGGTGACACTGAATATGGTGCCAAGCCTTTGAGGCATGCAACAGAATCAGCTACACACATACAAACACACACTAGTACGTTAATGTGAGTCTGGCCAGGAACATCTTTGCCAGCCAAGTCAAGTTATTTATTAATTTACTGCTTCAAAACTGGAGTGCCTCGTGTACAAAGAAAAAGCTTTTTGGCTATTCTGAAGTTTACAGTACCTGAAATTTCTACACACAACTAAAATATGTGTTACTTTGGACTCACAAGTTTAGGAAATAACAGAAAAGAAACTAAATAGTTTGATTTAAAATCTGGCAAAGACATACAGAAGTATACTGCACATCCAAGAGGTAAAATATAAATAAAACTCATCATATCATAGCAGCAACAGATATGCTGCTGAACTTAAAGGAGAGCAGTTATACTGGTTTACCAGTGAATTCTGGAGATCAGATATGTATCATGCTCGGCAAGAAAAGCAACTCAACTGGTAAATGCCAAGCCACCTCAGTACTGTATATTACTATTTTTATGTTGTAGAATGTATATTCCACATTATATGTCCTAACATACAAAGTAATCACCACTGTTTATCTGTTAGCAAGGTCACAGATGCCTCCTTTCTGTACCTGTATTCAAACTATGGTGCCATACAGGGCAATTACATTAAATACTCAACATGACAGTAGTCCTTAAAGCTAGACATCTGCATTAGGCAGGCATATCCAGGACTTGCAATGGCAGGTGCTAAGTTCCACCAGCCTATTTTCTTTTAGCAGACTCAGATTTTGCATTTCTCACAAAGTTGACACATTCACTTCTTCTTTGTTTCCTTTCTCCAAGAACCACACTATTACAGGAAATAAAGCTCCAGCTGAACAAAATGTCTAAAATCCAAATCTGAAAACAGTGCTGGAAAAGGATATTTACCAAGGCTGCACAAATACAAGGAATAAAGGGAAATTCATGCCTAGTGCAAGGGCACATCACATACCGTTATATAGCCGACTTGAAAGGACAAAATGGGGGCACATAAATGCAACCTGAATTTGATTAGTGATCCAGTTGTAGCAAGGCTTACTGGGAGAGTAGAGGGTATAAGGGTGAATCCAAGTGACTGATGACCAAGTTAACACTCTCTCTCTCTCTCATGCTTCCAGACTAACACCGATGTGCATCAAACATGTGACAGGGCTAACGGCTAAAGCACATACAAAAACAAAAATCATATCCTGCAGTGTGATGACCTCTCACAACTGAGCCTGGATTCCTAGTAGGAGCAAACAGGCAGAGGGCAATGAATTTGAAGTCAGAGGAAACATACATAGGTTCATAGGGTGGTACTAGGCTATCGGTCCTAGGACCTATACAAGCCTAGCCATAACAATTCCCTGGATATTTCTTCCCACAATATTTACTTCCCTGGACCCCTGTCTAGCAGGGTGACTGACGTGATCCCCAGGGTGAATTGCCCATCTCCCATCCAATCGTCAAGGTTTCTTTTGAAGAGGGACAAGGAGGCGCTCTGCTTGACATGTATGGGCAGTCTATTCCAGAGTATGGGGAGTCTATAGGTCAGGAACCTATCCCTCCAGCATGTTTTGTTCACTGTGATGGCAAGGTTTAGATCTCTGGAGCGTGTGACTCTGAGGGATTGGCATTTCTTTAAGTGGAGCATCTCAAACAGCTCAAGGTTTGACATGGCCTTGTATGTTAAGCAGAGATCACTTCTGAGCAGATGATATGCCACAAAGTATAGCTGGAGTTTTTTTTTTAGACGGTCAGCATAGGGCATCTGCTTTAGGCCTGTGATTCTTTTAGTGAGGTATTTATGTGGCCTTTCCAGCTGTTGCAGATGTCTTGTGAGGTACATACCAAACGGGGCGTTGTACTCTATAATGGGTCTAATAAGGGATGAGTACAGTGGGACAATGACCTCCTTTTTTCTGGATGAAAAGCCTTTAGTGATGAGGTGTGCCACATAGAAGGATTTCCTGACTGTTGTGGCGATGTGGTTATCGAAGGTGAAACCACAGTCCACCTGTGTCCCTAAGTCTCTCATCACACTTTCAGTGTTTAGTGTACTGCCACCTACGTGGTAATTCATGGGTACATGGTTTTTCTCAAAGGGGATAACTATACATTTCTTGGCATTAAGCTTGAGCCCATGGCTCTGGCACCAAGCATCTGTTTCTGTAAGGCCCTTTTGTAGAATATCCACATCATTTGGGGATTCAATAATGGCTCCCAGTTTGCAGTCATCTGTGAACTTTGTTAGCTAGAGTCCCTTAGTGTTGGACTGTACTTCAGAGAAGTAGATGCCAAACAAGAGCGGTCCCAGGAAGGAACCATGAGGTACTCCACTTGTCACTTGTCTGGAGCTGGATTTAGAGTCGGCTACTTTTACAGTCTGGGTTCTATCAGTATGCCAGTTGGCAACCCATCAAGTTACATAGGGATTTCTGCCCAGCTTAGTAAGTTTATCTATGATTCCAGAGTGGGGGATGGTGTCGAAGGCCTTGGCGAGGTCCGGATAAGCTGTGTGGACCGCCTTACCCTCATCCACAGCTCTGGGGACTGATTCAAAGAAGTCAATCAGGTTCAGGAGACAAGATTGGCCCTTCATGAACCCAAACTGGGTGGGGTCCAGTGTTTAAAGGTTGCCAATGTTTTTGTTTATAAGTTCCATGATAATGCATTCCATGCCCTTGCAGATCAGGCTCGTCAGACTGATGGGACGGTAGTTCCCGGAATCCAAGGTGGATCCCCCCTTGTGGAGTGGGCTAACTGTAGCTGTGCCCAACTCAGTGGACACGAAGCCTAGGTGAGGCTATGATTAAACATGACACTTAAGTGAGGTGCCAGTTCATTTTGTAGTTCATGTAGTACACAGCCTGGGATGTCATCTGGTCCCATGGATGCTGTATTCTTAGCTTTGGACAGTGTGGTTTCTACTTGTGTGGCCATGATTACCGGAATTTGGCAATCTTTTGGTATTAAGATGGGGCATTTATGGGGTGAGATTGGGGGTAATCGATCTGCTGGGATATTGCCAATATCCTTGGGATCAGTATATATTTAATGCCATTCTGTTGTAGCTCAGAGCATATCTGAGCATTGCCATTTAGATTCCTGACATAACTGTAGAATGCCTTGTGGTTGTCTTTGGAATCTTTGGCAATTTTATTTTCATAACTAGCTTTGGAGGATTTTCTCTCTCTATATATATACATATATATATATATATATATATATATATATATATATATATATATATATATATATATATATATATATATATATATATATATATATATATATATATATAAATATATATATATCTGCGGTTTACCTTCATATTGTTGATCACACATGATCGACCGGGCACTTAATCGAACAGTTTCTGCAAAACTGTGAAACTTCTCAAATGTCGAATCTCGACATTTCCGGCTGCACCACACCTCCACACCATTGCTACCATGGGTCAAAAAGGGGCGAGGTTTTGCCGTTTGCTTATGTGGAATTCGACGTTCGCACTTCGGTATTCGTGGAAGCCGTTTTGCCCATATTGGGATAGGCGATGTAAAGGTAAACCTACACACACACACACATATATATATATATATATATATATATATATATATATATATATATACCAAAATGGATTATTGGTTCAGAAAATTATTTTGAACAGGCGGGTTACAACGGAGGTTTTGACCAGCATTTACCACCATTAGGTGAAGATATACAGACAGATGAGAAAACAAATGATTATGACCAGGGTGTAGACCAATATGAAGCCAATTTTCCTGTATTGAGAAGATCAGAACATTTGGAAAATAAGAATAGGCAGAGGGCTTTTTAGGAGAGACTCATGTACAAAGAAACAACAACAGAGGCAACAAAGGGAGGGATAAAGAAACCAATACAGGTAAATGGTATCAACATACAGTCTAATATTGTACTGACTAATAATGGCAAATGTGCTTCTTATGAAGGGTTTAAGATCTATAATTAAACTGATTTGGTTTTGGATACAAACTATTTTTCTTTATTTAGGAAAGGGTTTAAGTTTGTCCCTACCTTCAGACTGAACACGGTGGATGTTATTACGGAGTTGAAGGTTTTTATTAGGAAACTAAATTTTAAAATTTTGTTCAAGGGACAGGATCTCCCTGGAAAGGAAGACCAATTTAAATTGGAAAAAAAAAAGTTGTTTTAATCCACCACTGCAACCCCTTATTCTAGCTTTTGAAAAATCTTGTGAAGTAGATATTCAGAATGAGTTTAAACACTTTAGGCTTGAAATACATTTTTACTTGAGTATTGAAGAACACACTTTACTTAAACAATTTAGAACAAAGAGCATTATGAAACCCAATAAGGGTGGGGGGAGGGTTGTTTTGTTTAACACTATTGATTATGTTAATAATCTTACGATTTTTGTTGACAATGAGAAATATCAGGTTGCATCTAGAAATGAAGTCAAGTTAGCACATAGAAAAATCCAACTATTCTTAGAAGATTCGCTGTTACAAAGAGCCATTTCAGAGGATTTATTTATCTTCCTGACTTCTGAACATCCACTTATCCCAACAGCCTTTGGCATCCCAAAAGTACACAAGTGCACAGATGATCCCCCATTTAGGGTCATTATTTCAGCACAAAATAGTTCCACATATGCCCTTTGTACATTTGTAGATAGAATTCTTAAGGACATGATTGATTTAGTGGACTATTTGCTAAAGGACTCTTGGGACTTTCTGTCTAAATTTAATGAGTCTTGGTACAACGATAGCGTTACTTTTTCCACTGCTGATAATAGTGGACTTAGTCACTTCCATCCCTTACAAGCAGGGTTTGGATTTATTCTATGAAGCAGTTAGAGAACTCACTACATTTTCTGATACTATGCTGAATTTTTTGATGGCTGTTATGGACCACATTCTGTCCAATTATTATTTCACATTTGAGGGAGAATACTATAGGCAAACACAAGCAGTAGCAATGGGGGCAACACGTGCCCTCATTTATGCCAATTTGGTTTTATATGCATGGGAAAAGAAACACATCTTCACAAGTGCTTTTAAACCTTTATGGTGTACATACTATCACTTTCTGGATGACGTGTTTATTTTATGGAATGATTCAAATATGGACCTTGATGGGTTTTTGGACCACATCAATCATATATGTGCATTTTTTAAATTTACAGCCAAACATTCTAGTGAGAAAATAGAGTATTTGGATGTGATTATTTCTAAGGACACTTCCAACAAAACATTTGCCTCTAGAATATTTCGGAAAGACACCTTCTCCAACAGCTACCTTGATTTTCAGAGTAGTCATCCCTTTCATATGAAGAGAAACATCTATAAGTGACAGTTTGTAAGGGCTGCGAGAATGTGTTCTACATATGACACCTTCTTGGAAGAAGTTTCTAACATAACAGAAAAGTTTAGGGTAACGGGATTCTCAAAAGGACTTCTTGAAGAAGTAACAAAAGGAATGACAGAAGGATGGGGTTCAAAATATAAGCCTTTATTGGGAAGTGGTGTGACCATTCAAAAAACAGGTAGTCATCACACTCATAGGGTCAGTTTTGACACTAGTACGGTCATCCCTTATGGTTCAGGTGAACGTGCATTGAGAGACATTATAAAGAAGAATTGGCATAGATTGAAAGGAAACGTTGATATTTTTCACACACTTGGTGAGACACCAAGCTTTATATACAAAGCTGGGAGAAATTTGAAACATTTGACAGAGAACACTGTGTGTATGAAAGGAACTACTAAATGTGGCAGTTGCAATCAATGCCCCTACATCTTGGAGAGCTGGGCATGTTGGGGCATTCCTCTACACAAGGGTAATTGTAATACAAGAGGTGCTATATATATCTCAGTTTGCCAAACATGTTCATATTACTATATTGGCAAAATGGAAAGGAATTTTAAGACCAGAATATATGAACACCTTTATGCCATTAATAAGGGGAATGTAAATAATGCATTGTATAGGCACACACTAGTATGTGAGGGAGATACAAGATTTAAGTTTGGCATTTTAGAAGTTGTCCCAAGAAATTTTATAGGTGGCTGGTGGGAGCTTCAGGTTGATCTTAGAGAGTTTTACTGCATTATTAGATTAAATGCCACTGCTGAACCAGGGTTAAACAACCATATTTCCTTGGTTCCTGTTCTAAGAAAAAGAGCTTTAAACATCTGAATTTTTATTGTATTTTGTATAATATATTATTTTTAATAATGTAAAATTCAACATTTTCTAAAGTTTTTTGTGTGTATATTTAAAGTACAAAGGTTTTTAGTGTTTTAGTGTCTATGTCTTTAAAATTGTGGGAGAATAATTGATAATTGATTGTTTCATTGCATATAAAGGGTGTTGACTTGGAGTAATGTAATTTCTTCTGCTTCTTGTCCAGAGGAAGTCCCCGAGGTGTATACTGGGGAAGAAAGCACTTAACAATAAAGAGACTGGAGTAACACTCTGTGAGCATTTTGTTTCATGTGTTGGGCTTATGGTGCAGCTACTTGCTCATATTGGCACCTTTGAAGTTTTATTAGTAATTTATTGGTGCCTTATCAAACGGATTTGTTGTTGTTATTGGATCACACATGATCGACCAGGCACTTAATCTAACCATTTCCGCGAAACCAAAACTGTGAAACTTCTCAAATGTCGAAAAAATGTTGAATTTCAACATTTCCGGCCGCACCACACCAGTGTTACCATGGGTCAAAAAGGGGCGAGGTTTTGCTGTTCGCTTATGTGGAATTCGATGTTGGAGACATTTGCACTTCGGTATTCGCGGAAGCTGTTTCGCCCATATTGGGATCGACTATGTACAAGTAAACCTATATATATACATACACACACATATACATATATATATATATATATATATATATATATATATATATATATATATATATATATATATAGATCTAATCTTATATATACATATATCTCTTTCTCTCTCTCTCTATATATATATATATATATATATATATATATATATATATATATATATATATAATGTATTATTTCGCTCCAACATGTCCTTACAACATGTGGATACATAACTTTCCTCACTGGCTAGGCTTTTGACCTGTAAGATTCCATGAACATGGATTACTCATGCAGTTATGAAAGATCAATGAAGAATGAAAAACACAAGGCCAGCCTAATGAAAGAAGCTTTGTAACAAGAGGATCTATTCCTAGAGGACATCTCCAGTTTGTAATACCTAGTAAATGTGAACTGAAGACCCAGAATTCATTACAAAGATGGAATGTAGTCTGAGTTACTGAAAAACGACTTATTCAAAGCCCATTCAAAAGACCATCCAACCAAATGGGTAATTCCCTGACAAACATATAAAACTACAGAAATGCAAAGCCAGTTTAAACTCTCAAAGCAGTGGAAGATCTGTTAAGTCCCTTACTTAATATAACAAATTCTGAAATAAATAATTCTTAAAATAAGTTATATGCCAGTGTCCATGAATTTCCCATAGTTACGGCCAGTTTTGACTGAACCAGTTTAAGTAAATCATTTGCTGATAACTAACTGAATTCCATACAGCCATCCTTCAAGACAATAATGAAGAAAAAAATATGAACATGGAACTAACCCTTGCAACAATGCCTTTGTCTACTACATCAACGTGTACATGACAAAAAACTGTGCAAATGAATAAGCATTCTAAAAGGCAGTGGTTTGTGCTGTGCTTCCTTCTGCAAAATACAGAGCAAATTAAGCCCTTCCTGACCTATTATAGTCTCTTCAACTAGAAATGCAGTAGACAGTATATGTAGCAATTGCGAAGATTTAAAGTCAACTCAACTCCAGCAAACCAGGATTTGTTCTGACAGCACTGTTGTTGTGGAAGTTTAGATATTAATGTAGAGCAATCAAACTTTGAACTTTGGACTGTGCTAATATAACAGGCCCACCAACCAGAAAAATGGGCTTCAGGATAAAGACTTAAATTTCACAAGCACAAAGTGACCAAGAGTGAAACTGACGGTCAGATGGCTCTCGTAATATGAAGTCAAGGTCTCAAAAGATTACTTCTTTCAAGAGCAGCCTCACATCTCAGCAGAATCTTGAAATACCAACAGCTATCTGTGAATATGCCAACAGAAACTGGAAAATGGCAGATACACTGCAGAGAACAGTAGCTTAGCCCTACCTCAAAAGGATGTCTACAACTACTCACAGCCAGAATTAGAGAATGCTTAGACTTGGCACTCTGTCTTTTCTTAGCCTGAACAGGAAAATGCTTTTACTTGAGAGTAACCTTTACTGAAGGATTACCTTCAGCTGATTTCAGAGTTTTTCCTGCATTATGAAAGACAGGAATGTGTTGAGGAATCAAGCAGTAGAGTTCAGTGGCTCCAGGGTGGGATGCACGGCTGTGCTGTGAATCTCATCCCTCTGGAGTAGAAGTTTCAGCACATTTAAAAATCACTGCAAGAACAGCAGGAAAAGCACTTTTTAAGGCCACACAGCAGTAATCAGTATGAGCTAAGGTAGAGGCTGCAGAGCACATTATTAGCCGAAGGAACTGCAGTGGAAATTTGTAAGGCAGCCCTTTGTACTAGAAGAATGAGGAGTTAGAGCTAGCCCTGCAGAGTTTCTCCACTCCTCTATTTGAATCTATCTCAGGCTCCTTTAAACTTTTCTACATGCACAATATTACCACTTGAAAATGCACTTCAAGGCCCACATTGCACTGTCTGCTACATGGTACTTCTGGCAACCATAATTTGACCCTTCCTTTTCAGTTCTGTACTAGCAGTTGCTCTCTAATGGAGTGCAATGGTATTACATCTAATACTTTCTTATATCCTCCAGTGTGCATGTGCATACTCCACAATGTAAGCTTATCCTCATAGTCTATGTCTCCCATTCCCCTTAGTATTTTGATAATGTTGAACACCATAATCTAAACAATCTTGCTTTTACCTTGGAAGGCCTCTAGAACTAAAATCAAAACTCCAGGAAAAAACTTTCAAACACCTTGAATAAAGACAGGATAGTACTACAGCCCTAGAATCCATACCATTGGCAATGTATCTCAGTAATCTGCAGGCCAGTACCATAGCCCTGTCACATGTTACAGAATGAATTAGTCTGTGATGATTACAACTCATAAACTTTGACTTGTGAAGGAATAACAGACCCAGGACCACCAGGTTGTTAAAGCCTCAAATTTAAAGGCATAGATCTCCAGGTGCAAAGTCCATAAGATACCAAGGACAGCCTTCCAGCCTCTTCTGTCAGCTTAGCATTTTTAAACCAGTGATTTTCCTGGTTAGAAACCTCTAGGGTTTTACTAATGGCTTGATAGCTCCAGTGAGGTACAGTCCAACATTCTGCTCAGTAATTGGCCTATTCAGTGTTGATTATATAGAAATAACCTCTTTGGATCTGGATGGTATTTCTTTGACAATAAGTTGCACCAAGTAGAAGGCTTTTCTAACTGCTGTCAGTAACTGATAAAATGACAGGGAATTATTAACCCAATTTTATATATTACTAACAACATTCTCATTTTGAAGGACAGTATCATCTATGCTGTATACTGGTGGGATGGGTCTTCTAACAATGCGACAATATACTGCACTTTTTGTCATTTAGTTGGAGCCCATTTTTAGTATACCATGTATTTATAACTGGACCTTCATATGGACGGGCTGGGCCTAAGAGGAGGACTTGACAATGACTCCCAGCTTGCAGTTATCTGCAGACTTGGCTAGCCAAAGGTCTTGGCTTGAGTTTGGCAATTGCAAAAGTAAATGCTGAAAAAAATCAGTCCCAGCACTTAACCCTGTGGAACACAACTGGTCACCTTCATCCTCTCTTCGGAGGCACCTGCTACGTGCACGGTGTGGGTTCCATCTTACACATAGGGATGTATCTGTAATGTATTTAGCTTACTATGTTAGTATAGGAAGTGGTGTCAAAAGCCTTGGAATGCTGCGTGGACAGTGTGGCCACTGTTAACAGCCTATGTTACCCTTTTGAAGAAGTTAACCAGATTCATTATCTAGTATCAACCTTGACAGACCCAAACGATGTATTAAACCTGATGAGATTTTAATATCATTTTATCAGGCCAGATTCTAATATATTCCAAAGCTTTGTAAATAAGACTCGTCAGGCTGATGAGCCTATAGTTACTGGGATTGGTGGTGGGGCTATCCTTATGGAATGCTGTGCACCAAATATCAAGGACAAAGCAAGTGGCTAAGCTCAGGTTAAACAGTTTGAGGACTGACTTTGCTAGGGCTTGTTTAGTTCTATTTATTAAACAACTTCCTATATTATCAAGTCTCCCTGGTGAAGTATTTTTGGTGTTTGAGAGCATTTTCAGTACATATTCTTTAGTGATTATAAGAGAGATTGAAAGATTCAAGGATAAGTAGAGTTTGGATAGCTGTTCATGGGATGAAATTCACACTCAGTTTGTGGCTAGTATGTTGACAATGACTACTGGGTTACAGAAGGTGGTGCCATTTTGGATAAATTCAAAGCAATGCTTGGGGTTACTTCTTAATTTCCTAATGCAGCGCAAAAAGGATTTGTAATTATCCTTAGCTTTTGATCTTCAGATGCTAATCTAAGTTCATTGTCTGCTTTAGTAGAACAGATTGCACTTTTCAATCTATGTTAAATTCCTGATGTTATCCTTGATATCCCAATATTTTGATCTGCTATGCATTAATGAGGTTTTGTTTTTTTTTTTTTTGTAGAATTTACTTATGTTGGTAGACCACCTGCGGATTGTTTTTAAACTTAGATTTGGCTGGGACTGCCAGTTCTATACATTTATCTAAGTGGGTAAAAATAATTCCTTGGTGAGGCTACCTGCTGTAGCAAAGTCTGGGGTGATACTGATACAAGTGAATTTTGAAACTGTTCTATAATTTGATAAGGGATGTACATTTAAAAATCAGTGAATATCGTGATACTGGTTTCAGTGGGTTTGGAGAGTTTGAAGCTTAAAATCATTAGTTTATACTCGGATCTAACTGTGTAAGATGATATCAGTGGAAAAGTAAATGACGCTAAATTTGAAAGGACCAATGCAAGAATATTATGTCCTCTAGTGGGTTTAACAATCTGGTCAAGTTTTTGTATAACACATCTAAAAAATTATGGGCTTAGCCAACACTGGATGTGTACATACTCCAGTTTATTGAGGGGTAGTTAAAGTCTCCCAAGATAATGGACTTTTTGTATATGAGGAGTTTGCAAAGATTAGAAACCTTGTATGATTTTCAGGTGCACTGAGACTATCTTGTAACAGGTTATTAGCCGATAGCTTGCTGCCTTTAGCTTTACTTGGAGCTCAATAATTTCAGTTTGTGGGTCCCTAGGAATCTGTCTAGAAGTGATATGGTCACTAGCACTACCAATATTGCCATCAGATCTGAGGGCATGGAATGAGTAAAACACAGGTATGAAGGGAGTGCTTTCTAAATATTTAAACCAAGTTTCACTAATTATACATAAAAAGATGTGTTCCAAATGCAAGATGGCCTCTAGGTCAAGCAGTTTGCTATTGAGACTTCTGGTATTGAGTACAGCCACTGTAATGTGACACTATTTTGTATATGAAATGTTAGTTACACTGGGATGTCCATTAGCTGCACTCTGCCTAAAAAAGGCACTATGGGGGTAGCAAAAGGTTTAGCCAGTATGTAGAAGCCTTGGAATGAGAAGTGCAGGCCATCCTTTTGCAAAGCAGATAGTACTGTTAAACATCTCATCCTTTGCTGACACATACTGCATCTCCCCTGGAATGAAACCATCTATGCATCACTCTTGGAGAAGGATTCCGCTCAGGACCAGACTCTTGCTTGCATTTATAACAGGCATGGAGAGTTCTGATATGTCCCTCAGGGTTTTATGGCCCAAGTCATTCACTTCCATGTGTATTACCACCACATTGTAGTTATATTTGTTAAGGGAGATGGTCTTAATACCCCTCGAGATATCAGAAATCCTGGCACTGAAAAAACTGCCTACTTTCACTCCTTCGACCTCCAGCTTAGTAAGTGGAAAATCAGTGCGTCTCAAAAACATTTTTATCTGTAGAATGGTCTGGTGCTCTGGATTTGACATGATTTAAATCTTGGTGAATATTTGTTACAACTGTGCCATGGGGTGATGTGGCGTTAGATTTTTTCTAGAGACCTAATCTTACGTCTAGTAGGTTTACATAAGGAATTTTGTTTACAGACTCAGTGAGAGATATTTTTGTGTGGGTTGATACAGTGTTCTGTAAGTGTGCCTTTTGCTTGCAGTCTATTTTTTGTGAGACTGAGGCCTCCATATTAGTTAACATTTGCATTCTCTCACAAACAGAATTTCTTGTATTGAGTAAACCATCATTACTGGCGAGTACAATTGTGCTATTGCCCAGAGGATACCAAGTGCTATGAAGCAGGCTATAAAATGAAAACAAGCATGCTGACATTCCATTTTAGCCAGAGATTTGGAAAATGTAACTGAATACAATACACACTAAGTGAAGTAAATGATACAGTTTAAGTTTCGTTAGTACAGGTACCTTGCCTATCTGAAATAGAAGCAGTTTAATTTACCATTGTGACAATGGACTATGCAGAGTTTTTAGACAGCTGTATAGTGTACATTACATGGAACAGTTACGTGATGTTTTGAGCCATGCAGAGCAGCTGTTAGATGGTTTGGACACTGCATAGCATCTATGGGTTGGTAGAGGCTACTCTGAGGAAAAGAGTTGCACAGTGGAACTTGAGGTGCAAATACAAGTAGCTGCCTAAGCTTCTAGGCATTACTAGTTACAGTAGTGTAGGATTTGGGGGGAGAATAAGTGGTCTAGTGAAGGTGACTGATCAAGATGCCTGCATCTATACAGTGCAGGTTTCAACACAGTTGTGCAATGCTTTATAACAAAGAATTAGAGCAAAAAAAGAAAGTCTCGAAGCATGCAAGCCAATGCACTTGAATTTTCCTTAATAGTAATCAACATCCAAAATTAACCTATATTCTTTTCTTCTGCCACCAGAAGGATAACAGCAAACTAATTTAAAAAAAGTGATGAATTTAGCAATAAAACAGTACAGGCAGTATTAGTAAATTCAAAAAGTAAGCAATTCAAACAAAAATAAAAGTAACTCAGCATGGTATTACTGTCTTTCAAATCAATAAATTGACATCTGGTCTTAGCTGGTCAAAAATGGAGCATTTTAGCTCAGTGTGTATCTTCTTTTGGCAAATGTTGTGGATTATTGTGGCAACTGCCAGCTGTCTGGAGGAAAGTACTGACTAATGGAAGAATAGCTATGCAGCCACAGAAGTTTTTATTATGACCTGATACACTATGGCCTTGCATATGTGCTGTTTAAACAGAGTCACAATGCTAGCCCAGCTGCATAAATGTTTCCTTAAATCCACCAGTTCTGGCTATAGAGCAAAACACTGCTTGTTGACCACAGTGCATACTTGCTGCAACTCCTAACCTTGAATGGAATTCAGTTTTATGGCAGACCAGGCTACCTCCCTTTCTCAGAGATGAAATAACTGGCATTGTTCATCTCTCAAACTGATGATCAAGCACTGATCTTGGGTCATTTAGACATCAGATGTTCCTTCCTCTGTGCAACACTGTGGAAATGAGAAATGGATGCCAGCTGTCCTTTATCATAGAATAACTAGAGTAACATCAAATAAATTCGACAGGATATGTAAAACTGCTGGAACAGGAGTGGAAAAAAGGATCTGTATTGTGATGGACCTTAAGGAGAAATGTTTCCATTTACTTTTGTACATCTTGTACATGAATTCTGACAAAATGCGAACCACATTATGGGATGATACAGGATCTTTGACCATCAATGGAAGCGGAGAATAATGTGGTCAACTAGAAATGTTGTAATTCCGTGTGAGACAGCCTGGATGAAAAAAATTTAGAAGTTATGTACCTACCATAACGTTCCATGTTAGTTGTCTTCTCTCGCCTTCTTTCTCGCTGGATGGGTTCGGAGCCGATCCTCGGCTCCGACTCGGCACTTGCTTTAGCTTGAGAACTCCTTTTACCAGCTCGAGGCAACCCTATATCCCATGATGCAAGGCGGAACTACCTCAGATCTCATTTGGTAGCTAACCTACCCTGCTAAAGACTATCCTAACATAATTAGGAACATAAGTTCCTAATAGAAGTCCTCATATGAAGGCTCAGGAGGAAACAACCTAATAGGAACTCTTCAAGATCTGTCCAGGCCTGGGGGAAGGAGGGAGGGACGCAAGAAAGAAGGCGAGAGAAGACAACTAACATGGAACGTTATGGTAGGTACATAACTTCTAAATGTTAAGTTGTCAATCTCGCCTTCATTCTTGCTGGATGGGACCGCGTCCCTAGCACCTGTATCCCGGGTGGCTCAATGGAACAGACTCTTGAGAACTGTGGAACCAAAACTGGCCCTATCTCTGGAGGCCAAGTCCAACTTGTAATGAGAGACAAAGGTATGAGGCGTGGCCCAAGTAGCTGCTGCACAAATGGTATCAATGGGTAGTCTATCCTGAAAAGCTGCAGAAGTGGATAGACTCCTGGTTGAGTGTGCTTTTGGCTTAGAAGATAGCTGTTTGCCTCTGAGAGAGTACACATAGGAAATGGTGGAAGTCAACCATCTGGATAAGGTCACTTTAGAAACTGGAAGACCCATCCTGTTTTCTGCATAGGAGACAAATAATTGGTCCGATTTTCTAAATTGTTTAGTTCTATGCAAATAGTACCTGAGCTGACGATGGACATCCAAAAAATGCAGTTTCTGTTCAGCTCTGTCGGAATAGTTTGGGAAAAAGACTGGTAGATCTATAGATTGGTTAATATTGGTTTGAGACACGACTTTGGGGAGAAAGGAAGGGTTAGTTCTTAAAGATACCCTGTCCTCATGAAAAACCAAATAAGGTGAACGAATGCAGAGAGCTTGAATCTCGGAAACCCTTCTTGCAGAAGTGACAGCCAGTAAAAATATAGTTTTCCAGGTCAATAACTTCAAAGAGCATGAAGCAGACGGTTCGAAGGGAGGTAGTATCAAGGATGCCAACATTAAGTTTAGATCCCATTGTGGAGGAGGATGCTTTATAGGTGGTTTTAGGAGAAAAACTCCTCTCAGAAAGGCCTTGCATAATCTATGAGACATAATGTTATTGTCATGCAAGCCAACATGATACTTGGAAATAGCAGCCAGTTGTACTTTGACTGTAGATGACGAGGATCCTGAATGAAAAACCTCCGCCAGGAAATCTAAAACAGAATGTACAGGAGCAGTAAAGGGATCAATATTTCTGGAATTTGCCCAAATAGAAAACGCCGCCACTTGCTAGCATAAACAGTCCTAGTGGACGACTTCAAAGAAGACACTAAAATGTCTCTGACTGAGTCAGAAATCATCAGTAGCCTGGCTAGGGAAGGAAGTGGAGCAACCAAGCAGTGAGGCTGAGAGAATGAATGGCCCAGTGCTGCTGACCCAACTGGTGGATCAAGAGATCCGGAACTGGGTCCAGATGCCAGGGCTGCACCAGAAGGTGACGATGCAGAGACGGAAACCAAATTTGTCGAGGCCAATATGGAGCAATGAGGATCAATTTGGCTCTCAAAACGGTGGCTTTCTGAATGACTTGTGGAATCAAGGGAAAGGGAGGAAAAGCGTACAGAAGTCCCCGAGGCCAATCCTGGGTTAGAGAGTCTCTCAGGGGTTGGCCTGGAAGGGGAAAGAGAGTGAAATAATCTGGGCACTTGTTGTTTTGAGGAGTAGCAAAAAGATCGCAACAAGGAGTGCCCCACTTCAGAAAAATCTGATCCACTACAGATTGATTGAGAGACCACTCGTGAGGCATCAGAATAGATCTGCTCAGCCTGTCCGCCAATAGGTTGGACCTGACGGGGATGTGCGTTGCTATCAGAAACCGCTGAGAAGAGATCGCCCATTGCCAAAGTCTGAGAGCTTCTCGACATAACGGATAGGACCTGGTTCCGCCCTGTTTGTTGATGTATCAGACCACGGACATGTTGTCCGTTTGTACTGCAATAGTCCCCGTGGGAAGAAAGTCGTCGAGGGCTTGCAACGTTAAAAGCACTGCTCTCATCTCCAGGACATTTATGTGCAGATGGTATTCTATGGGTTGCCACGTCCCGTGGACCATCCTGCCCTGATAATGCCCCCCCCACCCGATCAGAGAGGCATCCGTAGTGACTGTGGCAACTGGAGGAGGGGGAATAAAAGGTCGGCCCTGATGAAGAAGAGGGGAAGATATCCACCAGTTCAGATGAGCCCTGCACGACTGTGTGACTAAGATTTCGTGCCTCATCGGGAGACTGTGGTACGACCACTGCGTGAATAGCATCCACTGCAGAAGACGCATGTGGAAGCGAGCCAGTGGTAGAAGAACAATGGCCGCAGCCATAAGACCTAGAACCTTCAGTATAAATCTGGCTTTGATCTTGTTGCTTTGCAATAGAAGTCGAACGAATTTTTGGATGTCCAGAATTCTTTGATCTGTCAGTCTGGCTAACATTTTGACGGTGTTTAATTCTGCGCCTATAAAGGTGATAGATTGGCAAGGCAGCAGAGAAGATTTTTCGAAATTTACTGAAATTCCCAAACTCCTGCAAAGCTGTAGAGTGTAGTCTCTGGACTGAAGAAGCTGACACTTGGTGGTGGCGGAGAGGAGCCAGTCGTCCAAGTAGGGAAACACCTGGAATCCTTGACGTCTCAGGTGAGCTGTGACCACTGCCATGCATTTGGTAAACACTCTGGGGGCTGAAGTGAGGCCAAAGGGCAGTGCTCTGAATTGGTAATGACTGGTCCCTAGCCGAAGCGGAGAAACCTTCTGGAGCGTCTGTGAATCTTTATGTGATAGTACGCATCCTGAAGGTCTATAGAGCACATCCAGTTGTCCTTGCCCAGAAAGGGCAGAATGGACTGAAGCGTGACCATCCGGAATCTTGCCTTCTTGACAAATCTGTTTAGATTGCTCAGGTCTAATATTGGTCTCCAATCTCCCGTCCTTTTGGGGACCAAAAGAATCTCAGTAGACGCCGGATCCTACCTGGTCTGCCGGCACCGTCTGGACGGCTTTTTCTAGGAGTTTTGAAACCTCCTGTTCTGCCAAATCCCTTTGACCGGGTGAGATGTCTGGAAGGGATTGTAGAGGTACGCGAAACCTTTTGAAGGGGATTTTGTAACCCTCGGATATAATCGACTGTACCCACATCTCTTGTGATAGGGATTGCCAGGCTACTGGGTACAGTGAAATCCTTCCCCCGACTGCCTCCAAGGGTGGACAGTCGGGCAACACCTCAGGGATGTTGAAAGGGCTTCTCAGGAAGAGACTCCCTGTTGCCCTGGTTCTGAGGACCCCCCCTGCCTCTAGGGCGGCGTCTATTATTGTTAGCCCTCTGCCTCTGGGGGTAAACTGACCACGTGCATCCAGTGTAGCTCCTTGGGCTTTACGGAACCACATCTTCCCCCCCTTCTGACCCTTGGGATATGGTCTAGAAGGAGTGGAAAATTGGACTCCAACGGCAGAAAGAGTTTTACCGTCCTGCTCACACCTGGTCAAGGTATCCTTCACCTGAGGTCCGAACAAAGCCGAACCATCAAAGGGGGTATTAGTGAAGGACGCCTTAAAGGGGTCCGCAAAATTACAAAGCTGCATCCAGGCTTGGCGTCTAAGAGCAACTCCTGTGCCTGCGGCCCTGCTCGCTCCATCGGCCGCATAAGATATGAGCCGCATGGAGGAGTTAGATATGGAATTCAGGATAGCAAGCTGCGAGGCAATCTTTTCTTGAGCCCCAGCAGCAGAGGGATCCTGGACTACTTCACCCAGTTCTTTGAGAACATCTCGTTGAAGCCTGGTGAAGTGACAAAGATAATTCAGCGAACGCATAGCAAAGGTCGCTGAAGAAAACATCCGCTTTCCATACCTGTCCATGGTCCTAGAATCCTTGTTAGGAGGATGGACAGGTACTGAAGGATCCGCCAGTTCCTTCTTAGTGGCCGCCGCCACCACCATAGCATCCACAGAGACACCCTTGGAAAGGAACTGTTTGTCCGAAGGGGCCGTGATGAATTTGGATGGTCTTCTGGGGACAGGTTCCACAGAATCTGGAGCCACCCACGCCTTCCGAGCCACTACCTGCATAAGTGGGTCGAAAGGCGGAGACACCGAGGAGGTGGAGGGTCGCGATCCAAAAGCCTCCAAGTATACCGACTCATCCTCGGAGGGGTCAATGGAGGGCCAATTCCCCCTCTGTTTGAGGAGCTCAAGGATGTCTGAAAAGGAGACATCCTCAGAGGGGGACCGTGGGGAACCCTCCGACTCATCTAAGTCGGTATCAGATGTAGTAGACTCAGGGGAGTCTGTGTGTTTCCTCTTATACGTCCTCTTCCGAGGGGGTTCCCCTGCAGGATCAGGAGAAACCTCGGAAGAGGAGGAAATTCCCAGTGGGGAAACCTGGGGCGATGGATCCCTGGGCCTGAGAGCAAGAGGCTGGCAAGAGGCGTCTGCAGGCACTGATGAGGGAGGAGCTAGAGGGATGGACCGTTGACCAGGCTCAGAGGCCAGGACACTCCTCATCACCTCAAAGGCTCCCCTCCCGGGAGGCGGAATATCCCACTCCAAGAAACAGGAATTCCGGCTCCAATGAGAGGGAAGGCTCGAGGCCGATGTCGGCACCGAGCTTACCAAAGCCGAAGCCCGAGAGGGAGAGCGGGTCGGACAAGGGTCCGATGCCACTAGCCCCCTCGGAGCCGACAGTGGAAACCCGACGACCGGATCCCTCCAAGGAAGGCCTCAAGGAGGAGATCGGAGCCGAGGACGACGGAGCCGAAGGATGTATCGGCTCCGGCATCAAAACAGTCGCTGTCCCGAGAAGCTCCGGCTCCGAACTCTGGTGTGGAGTCGGAGGAGGAAGTTCAAGGGGTGAGGCTATAGCCGAAGTCTGTTGAGACGGGCTATGGAGCATTTGGGCCAGTGCCTGAGACTTCAACAGCCTGCTTACCACCCTCTCTAAGTCGTGGTCAGACAGCCTGGAAGATCTCGAAGATCGGCTCCGATGGCTCCGCTCCGACAAAAGAGGAAACACCGGAGCCGAGTGGATACTCAGTATCGAAGGGGACCGAGATCTCTTTCGGGACGAAGCCATCGGAGCCGAAGTCCCCTGTGGAGCCGAAGGTTTCTCGGCTCCGATGCTGGATAAGGTGTCGGCTCCAGCCGGAGCCGACAAGGCCACAGTAGACAAGGTATCGGAGCCAGCCGGCGCCGAACCTACTACTTTAATGGTAGATGCATCGGTTCCAGCCGGAGCCACCGGAGGAGGCTTGGATACTGAAGCCTGAGCCTTCGGTGGCTTAGAAGGTTTCCCAGACCCTGCTTTAGAGGGAGAACCTTCTGGCTTAAGTAAGCCACGGAGGATAAGCTTATTCCTCCTTTCCTGCAGGACTCTCTGGCTAAAAGAGTGACACAAAGCACAGGAGTCCTGCAGGTGCAAAGGCCCCAGGCAATAAACACAAGAAGTGTGACCGTCTGTCAGAGACATTTTCTGACAGCACGAGTCACACTTCTTGAAGCCTGAGACCTTGCCTTCCCTAGACATATCCTAGGAGGAAGTAACACACACAAACCCCAACAAACACACAAAATTAATCCCCTACACACAACACACAGGAAGGGATTAACCAATGGTGTTTTAGGCCTAACTAAAACTTTATACTAAGGTTATAAAAAAGGGTTATAAAAGTTTGAAAACAAGGGAATAGGGTGGGCTGTAATTCACTACAGACTATACTATGACTAAAAGGGGAAAATAAAACCCTAACTAAGCTTTTCTGATTTCACCAAGAAAATCACTTACCTCAGCTGGCAAAGGAGACCTCTTTCGCTAAGCGGCAAACGAGATCTGAGGTAGTTCCGCCTTGCATCATGGGATATAGGGTTGCCTCGAGCTGGTAAAAGGAGTTCTCAAGCTAAAGCAAGTGCCGAGTCGGAGCCGAGGATCGGCTCCGAACCCATCCAGCAAGAATGAAGGCGAGATTGACAACTTAACATACCTGGTTAAGAATCTAGAAGCTATGGGTGCTTTTAGTGATGCCCAAGCAATAGAAACCAGATTTGAATTTGCCCAGAACAGTAATGAGGATCACTGTTGCTTTATATGACAATGTTTTCTGTAAGAACCTGGTAATCAGGGCAATGTGTACAAAAACTCAAGGGGGCTACTGACAGACTACAGCTTCTCCAAGTGACTGTCCTTAGGAGGGATCAAGGAGAAGTAGCTGCTACATTTGATGATGAATTGGGAAACAGAACAATCACAGCAAGGCTGGCTCCAGCAGCTGAAGATTTGTTGCGTTACTGTGGGGTTGACATATCACTCATGAGGCATTACAATGGACCTGAGGAGTCCATCTACTGTGCAGTTTGCTTTTCTCAGGATGAGTATTGCATTCAAACAGTGGTGTGAAGGTATCACCCACTGCCATATCCTCATGCCCTCTCTGCAGAGGAAGTAAGATATGGTTCCTCCTTGCTTGTTTATGTACTAAATTGCTGACATACTGTCAGACTACATGGAACTCTCTCCATACAGAGAAGGTTGTGAAATTTCTGCAAAGCAAGACGAAATGTGGTCATCTCCAGGATTACATCTGCACAGTTGGGCTATTTGTATGGAAACTGGGGGGGCATTTAATACTGAGCATCCATTGTAAAATTCTTAAGAAATGTGCACACGAATGAGCATCACGCTGGTTCTAACCATCACTCTAAGAACTCCAAGGACTAAAGAGGTTGTTCGAGTGCACAGATTTAACATGCAGCAAGTCGCATATCTGAGAGCTTGAATCCTGTTGGAAGGAAGGTTCACAATGCAATATGCTGTACTCAGATGGTGTCCTATGAAGATGATGGACTGAGCAGGCTGAAGATGCAGTTTGCCAGAAAGACCTGTAGCACGTAATCTCCCAGCAGCTTAAGCTGTAGCAGAAAGGAGACAATCGTTTAAGTATGGGAACATTCAGATCTCTCTTAGGTGCAGATGGGCTGGAACTACTGCCATGTACTTGAATATCCTGGGGCTGTGTGACAGTGAAGGGCAGAGCTCTGAACTGAAAATGATAGCCTACTAGTTGATGCGCAGGACCTGCTTGGATGACTGGCAATTTTGATATGGATGGAGGCATCCTGGACATCTGTTGAGCTACTGAGATCCAGGATTGATCTGAGGTCCTTGTTCTTTGGGTCGTTGTTTTTCTTTAGAAACAAAATTAATCTTGAATAGATTGCTGACCGTCGCTTGTCTGGTGGGACCTCTTAGATGGGTCTTTTTTGCAAAGAGTGGCAATCTCTCTTTTTGCCATATTTTGTTAATGGGATGGGATATTTGGGAGTGTTTGCAACTGATGGGGGTGGGGTGGCCTCATACAGCCTCTAAGCAAGATATCTCTCACCTAGTTGTCTTGCATGATGGCCATACACACAGCTAAATGGAGAGATAAACAGCTCATGATTGCCTCCAGAGGGATGTTGGGACCAGATGCCAAGAAAAAGGACTCCGAAATCCTTGGTTCTGCAGACCTCCTCTACCTCCTGTTCAGCGTCATCGAAGAGACAACCTCTGACACAGCTGTTCCCATAAAGAGACATTCCGCTTCTTCAGGTTTCTCTTATCTGGAATCCTTTTAATTTTTACCTCTTTTTACATTTATCTCGTTTATCAGAAGTGGAAGGCTGAGGGTTAGGAGGGAGGAGATTCTTCAGAATCAACATGTTTCTTCAATCTGCCAAGGAATGAGGCCCAAAGACCTTACATATGGCACAAATGTTGAGAGAAGTATTGGCCCTAGGCACACCACACATAGATTATAGGTGTCCAGGGGCACGATTTTGAGGCCTCAATGGCCACATTTCTTGAATATCTTGTACATCACCAAGAAAAAAACAGCAACAAGTGTAACAGGAACAACAGACTAGAAGTAGTTATTCAATAGAGACAATGATATCGACAACTCAGAAACTTTAAATTTCTAAATATACAGTCTAAACTTAAATTATTTTAACCTTAGAATCGAGGAAAAGACGAACAGTAAAACTGATTAATTTCCTGCATAATGCTGTGAAGGAGCAAAGGATTTTTTTTTTATAAAGGAAGGGAAGATATACAAGAGAAAAAAGGGATACTAATGAGGTAGAAAAAAGTAAATTGTTGGCGCACTTAGCTGAGCAGCACATAGACATATCAGAACACTAATGACACCAAATAAGATCTGAAGGCAGAAAATGCACAGGGGAATCCATGGGAGACTTTCTGAAGGAAGAAGGTGCAATAGCAGATGACTGAACTAGATCAGACAAGTGGTTGAATCCCATTAGTCAGACTGTATGAAATGGATGAAATAAGATACACTTTTAATGTGTAAAAGTGACTTTTACAGTTTACTGCTGCCTCCTGTGAAACATGCTTACCCCTTTATTAGGGAAATTACCAGCTTTAACCTACCCTGCAATCTAACAGTGTTCAATCACACTTTTAAATGGTGTTGCATCCTCTTTCCAATTTTACTTTATAATTTCAAGTAGCCCTTGGATGACATTTATACAGAAATTCAGACTTTGTAAACCCAAATAAAACTTGTGGCACCTGCAAGACAGCCAACAAGGATAACACCTGGTCCTATTTTTCTTTTATCATCTGCATTCACATTTTACTAATCCACCAGGCTGTAGCTGGTGGAATGATGTCTTCAACTGTATTATTTTAAAGTACTGACATAACTACTGCAGCACCCTGACATAAGAGTGCCTTGGTCACTTTCTCCTTAGAGATCCCCACTCTGGAGAATACTACTACTAGCTTCCTGGAAATAGACTTAGCATTAGCTTTGCATAATGGCACTGGTTCTGGAAATTTGGTAGCCCACTACCCTTGTCACTATTATATACTGCTACCCATTGCATGATATTTCCAATGGCCTCTTGATGTCCTTGGTAATGCATTCAGATTGTACATCAAGGATAATGTGCAGTTTTCTGGCATTCTGGACAAGCACATAAGTCCTTTCTCTCTTTCATTATGCTAAGCCAGTAAAATCTGGCTAATACTTTTAAATCAGTTTTGTCCATCTTCAGGTGACCTCCTAACATGTGATTATGGGGTGGATTTATTGCTAATATTCTATAAAATTTGGGCACAAGAAATTGATGCAGAATTTCTTCCATGTCTTTACTTTATACACGAGGTCAACTTTCTATTCAAAAATATGGCAAGAAATTAACTGGAACATCCTCTTCACCATCTTCTTCTACAGCCTTAGTGATGTTCTCTCTTGCTCTAAAGTATCATCTTCTCATTGTGCCATTTTAAGTTTTATGTGACTTACTTGCAAGTCCACTAATTCAGGGCTACTTTCTTCACCAACTTGCCTTGAGATGGAAAATGTACTAACTTCTTCCCCTAAAAGTACCAGTACTGCAGACTTCTTCTAGGTCTTCTGCAAAAGTTAGTTCTAAACAAAAATCACCTTTTGATTTTCTTTCATTGATAACAAGGGTAGCTTGAGTACCCGGTTGTCTTTTGGACTGCTCTCCACTACCTTAGTTTGACTGGGTTCCAAACTCTCACTTCCTTTTTCTTCTTTATGTTGCCATTTCACTGAAAAGGGTGTATCAGAGTAACATTTATCACCAGTTTTAATATTTACTTGGGTCACAGACTCCTGCTGCTTAGTCAGTCTTCAACTGCAATCTCTGCTTTACTCCAGCATCAACAGGCTCAGACCTCTGCACTCTCCTGTTTGTTTTCTGCACTCACTTTGTTCTGTGGGGCCTCACACAAGTGTCTTTCTTTTTTCTGTCTCAGTTTCTGTGTTGACTTCTGTTCTGTACAGATATTTACTTCAGAACTTCCTATCAGTTTATCTTCAGGTCTTGCACTAATATCTCTAACAGTTTTGCTTCTGTTGCTCTAGCCTTTGGGCCTCTTCTGCTAATTCAAGACCTATCTACCACCTGACTGTGGCTTCCATGTCAATTATCGTCTTCTGGTTTTGAATGTAAATCTCTGTGTGAGTACCACTCTTCATATCCATTCAGTATAATGACGGGGGAGGGGTGCATCTACTTGCCATACCACGTCTACAGATCATCCCTTCCCTCACATTTCCATAATGCTTAAAAATTTGGAAAATCTTTTCCTAATATTACATGTTCTGTTAAATCAGATTACAAACCTGTGATGCAACAGTTTCCCCAGCATTGTCTGAATTTCTATGTGGTGTAAGAGGATGATCTATTCTGTCACCACAAAGACATATCACCTTCACTTTCCAGTTGTTACTGATTTTATCCTGGCAAGCAATATTCCTCACTGTACAATTCCTAAATTTCCTAAGTAGTAGGTCATTGAGAAATATCTAATTACCTAATAAGGACATGCAAGTGTCCCAACTACAAGCCTTCTAAATGTCCACTGACTTTTTGCTTCTTGTACGTCTTTGAAAGATTCAGGCCAACAAAGTTGAATTCCATTTGTTGAACACCTGAGATATTTCTCAATTTATTGGGGATGTTCAGAAGAGCATAAGTGGATAGCTAACCATATTCTGGAAATATCTGGCTTTAAAAAAAGCCTTATGTCCCTAACATTACAGTAACTGTAAAATTTCCCAAATAAGGAAGAGTGCAACAAATAAAAGATCATAGAGAAAAAAACATATAAGCAAAAAAAAAAAAAAAAGAAAAAAAAAAACATGGCAAACCAGAGTCTTCACTGTGCAATTCTGCATGTAGTTGAAATATTTGTAATGTCCATAAGGGGTTGCTTGCATATTTCCTATGGGCCTCCTTCAAAGGAGGTTTATGAGATTACACAGTGAATACTTGGACTGGCATGGTATTTTTCATGTTTTTTCTGAGTGTTTTTTCTGCGTGATCTTCCACTTGTTTTGATACTAATTTTATGTTTAAATGCGAGGGAAAACTTGAACATGGAAATCATGCTTCCAGAATCTAGCATGACTTGAACCTTTTTTGCTTCTAAAAAACAAAGAGCTACACCTTATAAGCTTGGTCACAACGTGGTAACAAGGCTAACTCAATTACTCTAGATGTTGGAACAAGCTAATGTAAACCATGCATTTTAGATTTCACAGTAGAATTTTCTTTACCACCATAAAACTTAGCAGTGTGACCCCTTCCCCCACATTTTAACAAATCACTACATCACTTACCCTTTTCGCTTTCACAGAAAGTAGATTTCTTCCTGTAGTTTTAGTCACGTACCGGACAAATTATTTTTAAACAATACTTCATTAATTAGCCGCGGTGGTACGGCGGTAGTGCTGTTACCTCACAAGCGGTTCTCCCGTTCGATTCTCGGCATGGTTTGGAAGTGCCTTCTGTGTGGAGTCTGCATGTCCTCCCCGCGGTTGGGTAACGTTCGATAGACATGCGTGCGTAAATGGCCGTGCCTTCGTTGAAGGTTGGGCATCAAGCTGGCACCTCGGCATTTCGTAAAAATCTACTGCCAATCATTAGTGGACCGGAGTTCTGCTAAGGTGACTCCTTACCGGGAAAAAGCCGAAAGACAAACAACAACAACTTCATTAACTAATAATTAGTTATTGCTTATCAAATTTCTTAGACTCACTGTAGTACCCACTTCCTTGTATTACTAGGCAAACCTCCTTTAAACCTGTCCACTGTTAATAGTTTTAATGTTTTGCGTTAGTGCTGTTGTCAGTTTCAGTGCAAAGCTTTAAAATATGCCAAGTCATGCATCTGTGCATTTACAGATTTATTTACATAACAAGTTTAGTGATGAAATTTTTTTGCTTTACATCAGGAGCTACATCAGCACTAAGAGCTCTTAGGTTTATTATACTTCCTGAAATCAGTCTCCGCTAAGTCAGTGTACCTTTTCACTGCCTCTTCTGCAAGCTGAATTGACAGGATTCTTGCCCAGTCTGCTCAGCTCCAATTTTTTTTGCAGTGGCGCAGTTTTCAAATGTCACAAAATAAGATTCCAGGTTATCCTACCTGTTCATAGGCAAGTACTAGACTAGCTGCTATTGCAGGCCACTTTAAGCATAGACGTTTCCCTTTTTCTGCTTGAAATAACCTCATTTGGTTATAGATTGGCCTAACCCATCCCATGGTCATTAACTATGTATTATCCCACTGAGAAAAACTGAGATAATGCCATAGATAACTGGGGGGTGGGGGGGGCTGCACAGGATAAAGCATTTAGGAGCTGCCTCTGTCCATTAGTGTTAACAGTATGTTTTTAAAACTTTTTCTCTTATTTGTCTTTTTCCTCTTCTTGCAAAGTGAACATGTTATTCGTTGGGATATGCCTATCAAAGATGGGCCAAATCTGTGAACAAAATGCAGCATTGCTTATGAACCTGAATAATAACTGCTTTCTGCATTTCAGAATAAAGAGATTTGGTTATAGCTCAGTGAAGCCTGGGATAAGGACGCACGGCCGAGTAAGAGTTAATTTACTGAAGCAGGCTGCATGTCCTGGAAAATTTGAGCTACCATTGTTGAACTGAACATTCTGTACTTCTTGAACATTCTGTACTAACTGTTGGTTTGAGGTGATTTGTGATAAACATGTTTACCACAGGTGTTTTCCATAGCCAACTGTCAACGGTCAGAAATGTAACAAAAAGTTGTTTTGCTTGCAGTATAAAAGTTGAAGTCAGTAAACAAGTTGACCACAGGAGATCATCTTGGCCAACATGTTGTGTAATCTGGTTAGCTGCTAATAAAGAAGTTTTTCATCACCTGAGGCAGATTTGATTCGTTTGAATTTTTCTTCTGACATTTTAGTCCTTCGGACCAGAAACCTATACGAAGATACGGATCAGACCGACAGAGAGACCGAAAAACCTGTGCAGGTGAGGGTTTCTCATCTTAAGATTCCCTCGACTGAAAGCCCTCCAACTGATTTGTCGTTGAGAGGAGGCCGGCCGCTCTCTTATCCCTATCTGAGGGACGGTTTCTGAACCAAAAGGGGAAACCGAGTCTCATCTGGTTCAGGTAGGATGAAAACTAAATTTTCTTTCAATTTAAATTAATCTTGCCTACAAGGGTTTTATTTTTAGTTAAGGGTGGGTAGGATTACTTGTTAAGATTCTTTTGTTAGGATCACCCATTAAGATAGCCCCATTTTATAATAAGCCCTGTAAAATAACTTTGATACAGTCCTAAAATAAGAAATCTAGGGGAAACATGGGTTTGAGTTGCTGCAAGTGTAAGAGTGATGCCTGTTTAAATGTTGATGCTAAGTATATGAAAGGTTTAAACAAAAATAATGCTAAATTTTTGAAAAAGTGGAAATATGATTTTGATGGTACCCTGAATAAGAATGCCTATGCAAAATTGGTTAGAGATTTGAAAAGAGATGCGGGAACTAGAACTAAAAAGCAAAGACAACTGGGATTTCCCCAAACACAAAAATGGTTAGAAGAGGCAAATAAATGAGCTATAAAACAAAAACGGTGCCAGGAAAAAGAAAAAATAAATCAAAAGGGATCACTGGTGCCAAGTGGAAAAGTAGATTTATGTTTAGATAAGGAGGATGAGCATACAGTTTGTGCAGTACAAAGGCAGGCAACTTCCCCACCGTATGGGGAAATTGCTGCTGCCGCACCGGCGGAACCTCCTCAATATCAGTCTGAAGATGTGGGATCTGTACAGCAGGGTGGGTTATTGGCTGCTCAAGGAAGCGTTGTGACCCCTCCAATTTACCCACAAATTCCCGTAGTACCCAAGGTTGCTTTGCAACAGGTAGACCAACCTATGCAGTTAAGATCAGGACCAGCAGGGCAAGGACGTTGGGCCATTAAACTTTCTGACTACTCAGAAGCTCTTCTCTTAATACAAGTTGCAAACCCACAAGCAGGGGATGTTGGACAAGAACCAACTATTTTAGTTTATCGTCCCTGGGCTAGAGAGGATATAAAACGAGCTACAGATGGTATTCCTCATCCCAAGGTTAATTTTCAAAAGTTTTCTGAGGACATAGTTGGTATGCATTTAAGTTATCATCTAAATGGTTTAGAAGTAGAACAAGTAGTGCGACAAATCCTGGGTCCAGATTGGCACTTAGTTTGTGGTGCTTGGACATGTAAGGCAGATGACGGCACTACATTAAAGCATAATTCTGGGGTGTTAGACACGCGAGTCACTGATCTGTTAAAGAGAATTTCTGATAAGTGGCGTCCAAGAGCAGATTGGACAGTAATAAATCAGTGCATCCAAAATGATGATGAATCTGTAGATCACTATATTGTAAGATTGACAGAAGTGTTCAGTAACCATTGTGGAATGATGATTCAGCAGGATCAGACCAATGATAGTCCGTATGAACAGCAATTGAAAAATGCTTTTCTTAAGGGTTGTAGGGCTCCGATAAGTAGTTTTATAACTAAGCATATGGTAGATCATAGAACATGTAGACTGCAACCTTTGTTTGAATATTCACGGCATGCTGAGCGACATTTCAATTTAAAAAAGAAAAAGAAAGTACAAGTGTTAGCAGTAGGGGATGATGGTGGTATATTCTTGGTACAGGACCAAAGGGGGCAAGGGCGCCGTGGTGGCTTAAAAAAATGTGGGGGCTTGAAATGGGACACTTTAAATAAACCGGGTGGACATTCAGAGGAATATGAGGGGAGGTTAAAACGTGGAGAATGTCTTAAGTGCGGTAGACGTGGGAACTTCGCTGCTGACTGTGAAGAGTGGCAACATCCCCCACAGCTTACGAACAAGGGCTCCGCATGACTATATGATAGTAAAGGAAGGCGCCAAATTCATTATTGTGATTATTGTAGAGAAGAAGAAAGTGAGAATGATTGTGATGATGATGAGGCAGACACTCTCTGCGATGAATGTCAGAACACTCAGAAGAAAGGGCGGGATTGTGACTGTGAAGTCATAAACCTGGCAAATTTGGGTATTGCTATGCATCTAGACCAAAAACCCATGATAGAGTTTTTGGTTGAGGGACAAAAAGTGGAGTTTTTATGTGTTTCAGGTGCATCGCGTACACTTTTGGGTCCAGCAGTTCTACCCCCGAACTGCGAAACAGATGAGTTTGTCCTTGTGAAAGCGGCAAACGGGAAAATCTATAAGGAACTACTGTCTCATCATCTATTGTTCACAGATCCGCAAACAAACCAAACTGTTAGGTGTAGGGTAATTATATCGAAAGTTTGTCCAGTTAATTTGCTGGGAAGAGATATGATGCATTTGTTTGGAATAGCGGTAATTCCCACACCTAAAGGCATTGAGGCGAAAAGGTTAGTGGATGGCTTGGTGGTACAGGGAGTACAAGACTTTTTTTTACTGGTATAGCCAGGACTTGATTTCAAACAGGCCGGGGAGGGTTGATACGGATTTGATCAACCTAGCTTTAAGTAAATCTAGGAGCGGGTCACCGCAGGTTGCGGCGCACTTACATTGCACAATGTTCTACAGAAAGGCCCCTGGTCCGGATAACGAATTTGAAAAAGAATTCTTTAAGCACACACGTGCAAGGATAATTTTGAATGATATGTTTTGGGATATGCAAGGTAATACAGTAGTGACCTGTACTTTGACCAAAGAAATGAGTTCTTTATATCGCTCAGGTTATAGCCCACATATTTCAATTACTAAAGCGGTGGGGACACATTGGGTAGATTTGGCGAAAAAGGTAACAAATTGGGACACAATGTCAGAAAGTCAATTGAAAGATCAACAGATCCAGGTACAAAGGTTAAATTGGGTGACTTGGGCAAAACCAAGCGTGCACCTCAGGGATGACAAAACAGAAATGGCATGACAAATTCTCCTAACTCAAGAGGAAGATAATGCGTTAAGTGCCTTACCTGTAGATTTATGGTCAAAAGGTAAAGGGGATGTAGGACTGATGAAAACAGCAGGTGAAGTTTGTATAACTCCAAAGTCAGGTTTTAGACCTCGTAAGCACCAATACCCGCTAAGTAAACAAGCAGAGGAAGGAATTAAGCCAGTTATTGAGCAGCTAAAACAGGTAGGAATTCTTGTTGAATGCCCAGATTCACCCTGCAATACTCTGTTGTTTCCTGTAAAGAAACCGGATGGGTCATGGAGGTTGGTTCAGGATTTACAAGCAGTTAATTCGGCTGTGATCCCAAGAGCACCGGTGGTCCCTGACCCCTATACACTACTTAATGATTTACTACCTCAGCACAGATATTTTTCTGTCAGATATAAGCAATGCTTTTTTCTCCATACCACTACATAAGGAGAGTAGATTTTGGTTTGCATTCACTTATCAAGGTAAAAGATACACCTACACCAGATTGCCACAGGGTTATTGTGAGAGTCCGACAATATTCGCACAAGAAATGGCTGCGAATTTAGCTCAGTTTGTTCCCCCAGAGGGAAGTCAGGTTCTGTTGTATGTAGATGATATTTTGTTGGCCTCACCCACGCAGGAAAGTTGTAGAAGGGATACCCTTGCCCTTCTTAGTTTTTTAGCTGAACAAGGACATAAGGTAAATAAAGAAAAGTTACAATTGTGGAAAGCACAAGTAAAGTACTTGGGTTATTTAATTTCGCAGGCAGGTAGACAATTGGAGAACAAAAGAAAACAAGCAATTCTTGAGGCACCTATACCCACAACTAAGCGGGAGATGATGTCCTTTTTAGGTGTGACTAATTTTTGTAGAAGTTGGATCCCTAATTATGCTGAGGAAATAGGGCCATTGACCGCACTAATCTATGACACTCCCATGGCAGCTAAGAATAATATACAGTGGACAAATAAGGCAATATAGGCATTTAAAAGAATTAAGCAATTGATAGCAGGATCTTCTGTTTTGGGTTTTCCGAATTATTTTAAGCCGTTTATACAAATGGTTGATTGTAAGGGAGGATATATGACTTCGGTTCTGGTACAAGTACATGGGGATAAACAGAGACAGATAGCTTTCTACTCCTCCAGATTAGATCCTGTTGCAAGGGCATTGCCGCATTGTGTTCAAGCTGTAGTGGCAGCCGCCATGGCAGTACAAGCCTCAGCATCATTAGTTTTGTTTCACCCATTACAATTGCAGGTTCCACATTCAGTAGCTACTATACTTTTGCAAGATAAGATAACCTTTTTATCGCCTAGTCGACATTTGTCATGTATGACAGTGCTGCTGACACAGCCTCATATGACCATAGAAAGATGTACTACTCTTAATCCGGCGACACTTTTGCCGACTCCAGAAGAAGGTACTCAACACGTTTGTTTAGAGAGCATTCATGACAAAGTGCTTCGCCGACCAGATTTAACGGATATTCCGTTGGTAGATTCTGATCTCGTTTTGTTTGTAGACGGATCAGCAAAGAAGGACACTGTAGGAAAAACACTAGTAGAGTATGCAGTCACCACAGAAACTGAAGTTTTGGAGGCAAAAAGATTGTCAAACATTTATTCTGCACAAGCAGCTGAGTTGGTAGCTTTGACTCAAGCTTGTACCTTAGGGGAGGGTAAAAAGTGACAATTTATATAGATGGTCAATATGCTTTCTCCACTGTACATGTTTTCGTTCAACAATGGAAGAATAGGAGAATGGTTACTGCGACAGACAAACCAATAAATCACAGAGATTTAATTTTACAGTTGTTAGATGCAGTGCAACTACCACTTCAGATAGCGATATGTAAATGTTACGCACATACCAACAGAAAAGATCCTGTCTCCAGGGGAAATGCACTTGCTGATATGGCTGCAAAAAAGGCAGCTCAAGAAAATGATTTGCTTTTACATGACAATGACTTAGAGCCCGGACACCTCTTAGACTTAGAGACACTAAAAGTAATGCAAACATTGACAACACAGAAGGAAAAATGTCGTTGGGTAAAATATGGTATCACTCAACAGGATGGGTTGTATAGGGCATCAGATGGCAAAATGGTATTACCCTCAAACATTCTGGGTATGCGGCATTAGTTAGCCATGGACCTGCCCATGTAGGAGTACAGACGATGATTCAAATAGTGTCTAAGGTGTTTTGGTGTAAAGGGTTTTCAACTTATGCAAAGCAATTCTGTTTATCTTGTTTATTATGTGCAAAGTATCATGCTCAGGGGGGAGTTAAAAAGTCTCAGCAGGCATTCCCCACCCCTCCATATCCATTCCACACACTCTGTACGGACTTTATTGAATTGACACCCTCAGAGGGAAAAAGATTCCGTTTAGTCATTATTGATGCTTTTTCTAAATGGGTAGAAGCTTTTCCAGTAAAGCACCCAAATGCACAAACAGTAGCAAAGCTTTTGACTACAGAAATAATTCCCCGATTTGGTTTACCAAGACGCAGTTACAGTGATAATGGGTCTCATTTTGTTAACCAGATTGTTCAGAAGTTGGGTCAAGTGTTTCAAATTGATCTTAAATATCATTGTGCTTACCATCCCCAATCAGCTGGACTGGTGGAAAGACACAACGGTGTCTTGAAGAATAAGCTCCGCAAACTGATGGCAGAAACCCATAGATCATGGACTGTGTGCCTTCCCTTGGCACTCCTGTATATGCGAATCTCACCTTCCTACAAAGGACTTACACCATTTGAACTTTTGTTTGGGAGACCATATTATGTCCCGCAGTGGCAAGGATTGTTGCCAGCGGAACGTGAGGGGGGGTGAGGATCTAGCGGATTATATGAAGAAGCTGCTAAATGTCAAATTTCTTGTAACCAATGACTCCTTTGCAGATTCCAGAAATGAAATCTTGTTAAACGTGGCACCCGGGGGACTGGGTGTGGATCCGAATTGTGAAGAGAAAGAATTGGTATCCCCCAGGTGGGAAGGCCCATACCAAGTACTTATCTCGACACCTACGGCTGTAAAGATCACTGAGAGGACTTCATGGATTCATATCCCCCACTGTAAAAAACTCAAGACTCTTTCTTCTGCCATTGATATTGGTCAAACTCCACCGGACCTCTGAGCGCAAAGTCTGGCTACAAAGTGGGATTAGCCCAATAGGGGTTAGTTCGTCTCAAACCCAGTGAAGAAACCAACGGCGCGAGGTAGTTCTTAGGGAGGATGGCCACATTCAACTGGTACTTGAACTGTTACATGATGATGATTTTGGTGGCGAAAGTAAATATGTCCATACGAGAAGGAACAGTTGCAAGAGAAAAAGGAATGGTGGTTTTGCAAGCGCAAACAGGTGTTACTACTGTGTTTAAGGTGAAACTTTGTGAAGGAATTTTGGACTGTTCTAACTGGAACAATGATAATTTCTTGACTCGTGCAACATACTTGTGCAATAGAGAGTGTATGTCCTGCTCAAGTGGTTGGTGGTCAACAGATGTGAATGGATGGGAAACAAGTGGGGCAGTGATACCAGAGAAAGATAAAAGCAGGCAACAAAGAATAACCATTGCGCATTTCCAAGGTACCGAAGTAATTACTATAACCATTGTGTCACCACAAGAAAGTGATTCAGGAGTTTATGGAATCGGAGTGTCTCTTCCAATTGGAACTGATCCTTTGGGGACCCTCCAACTTAAAGTACAAAGCCTTAAAAATGCGCCAAGTAAAGCAGATTTTGCCTTCACAGAAGAACAATTGTTACTCGTGAGGGGATTCATACACCATAATGAATGGTTATCTTGGGTTAGATATAGTACCCGAGAGGTACATCGTGAGAACTGTGTTTCTTGTGCTGAAGGTAAACAGCAACTAGCGACAATCCCATTGATGCGAGATGAAGGTAACCTAATGTGTCTGTTAAAATTATTCTTCAACAAAACTGAAGATAAATGCAAAAATGAAACTCAGCGTTTTCCAGTCATAAGCAAAGTTGAGAAACCGCCTGCAGCAATTTCCTATCCAGGTTCGTATATGTGCATTTCCAGAGATGGCACAGGAATAATTATGGCAATATGGGACAGAACTATTGCAATGTTACTGTGAATGGCAATGAGAATCCATTTCTGACGAACCAAACTCATAGTTTAGCAGACGTATGGTGGTTATGTGGAGACAACAAACTCAGATCAAGGCTTACGATTCCCTGGAAGGGAACTTGTGCACTTGTAAAGTTAGTTCTGCCATTCTACATTTTCCCAGTTCCAACAAGCAGTTTTGTAAGAGAACCTGAAATAAAGCCGAAATGGTTGAGTAGGAGAAAAAGAGAGGCACCGAAGCAATCCTTCGATAACTGTGTCTACATTGATAGCATTGGCGTACCAAGAGGCGTACCTGATGAATACAAAGCAATAAACCAAATAGCAGCTGGTTTTACATCCATCTTTGTCTGGATTCAACCTAATAAGAATGTGGACTGGATCAACTACATTTACTATAACCAGCAGCGTTTTGTGAACTATACCAAAGATGCATTGAAAGGAATTGCTGAACAACTGGAGGCCACTTCGCAGGTAGCATGGCAGAATCGAATTGCGTTGGATATGCTCCTGGCCAAAGAAGGAGGAGTATGCAAGATGTTTGGGACTTTCTGTTGTACATATATTCCAAACAACACTGCGCCTGATGGAAGTATCACTCGAGCTTAGAAAGGTTTGGAAATGTTATCCGAAGAATTGGCAGAGAACTCTGGGGTAAGTAATCCCTTTATAGACTTTCTACAAGCGTGGTTTGGAAAATGGAGTCATCTCATTAGCAGTTTCCTGGTGACCGTTGGAGTCGCTGTGGCTATCGTGGTGGTATGTGGTTGTTATTGTATACCCTGTATCAGAGGTCTTCTACAAAGACTGGTTGATACTGCTGTTACGAAGACGATGTACCAGCAATTGCAACAGACTGGTGAAAGTGAATACATTGAAATGTGACTCTTTGCAAATGTTTTTGAAGTTTAAAAGTTTGTCTTGCCAATGAAGTAATGTATGCAAAGAAAAACTTAGTTTTTACCATATATTGCTGAAATAAAAAGACAAATAAAAAGTGTTTTCAGGGGGAAAATGTTAAGAGAAAAAGTTTTAAAAACATACTGTTATTTGTCTTTTTCCTCTTCTTGCAAAGTGAACATGTTATTCGTTGGGATATGCCTATCAAAGATGGGCCTCATCTGTGAACAAAATGCAGCATTGCTTATGAACCTGAATAATAACTGCTTTCTGCATTTCAGAATAAAGAGATTTGGTTATAGCTCAGTGAAGCCTGAGATAAGGACGCACGGCCGAGTAAGAGTTTATTTACTGAAGCAGGCTGTGTGTCCTGGAAAAGTTGAGCTACCATTGTTGAACTGAACATTCTGTACTTCTTGAACATTCTGTACTAACTGTTGCTTTGAGGTGATTTGTGATAAACATGTTTACCACAGGTGTTTTCCATAGCCAACTGTCAACGGTCAGAAATGTAACAAAAAGTTGTTTTGCTTGCAGTATAAAAGTTGATGTCAGTAAACAAGTTGACCAGAGGAGATCATCTTGGCCAACATGTTGTGTAATCTGGTTAGCTGCTAATAAAGACGTTTTTCATCACCTGAGGCAGATGTGACTCATTTGAATTTTTCTTCTGACAATTAGTATGGGGGACGGATGCTTTGGACATTCCTGGGACAAACATTCTGTTTCTCATCCATAGATCCAAGTTGCACTTGACAATGGACAGGGATGAACTTTGCTTTATGTAGATGAGGAGTCTGTTCCACAGCAGCAGTATCCTCTGTGAGATTTACCTGTTATCCAAACCATTCTGGTGATGCTGCAGAAGAGGTTTAGATCCCTAGACAGAGTCTAGTCATTTAACTTGCTGACGTGCAGTAAATCCATCTGTAATAAGTCGGAGGATGCCTTGTATGCCAGACACAGGTAACCTCTAACAGTCTGTAGGATATACAGTATCGTGACAGGGCACTGAGGCAGTCTGCATAGGACATGTTGTAAGTGCCTTGTTTCCTTTTAGTAAGATATCTCTGCTGGCATTCCACCTGTTGCATGTGCCTGGATAGATACATGCCAAAGGGGCCGTTACATTCAACGATTGGTCTAATGAGGTGGGGGCAATGACATCCCTAGACCTAAATACAATCCCTTTATTTATAAGCTGTGCAATACAGAAAGACTTTCTTACAATAAAGACACATGTTGGTCAAACTTTAGTCAAAATACATACATATTACATAAATACATGTTAGTCAAAAGAAAAGTTTCTCCAACGTTGGGACAGTCGTGGAAATGGAAGTCATACCAGCAAGCATAATCAGCTGCTGTTGCAGCTGCACTAGTCTTTACTTAGCCCCCACCAGCAATTCATACCTCTCACTGTCTTAGAGCAAGAAACCTGGACAAAGCCATAAATAAAAGTGGGACAAAGGCCCAAAAATAGGGACAATTTTTAAATATTTTTACTACAAACTTAGAAAGTTGATAAAATAACAGGTTTTGCATTAGCATGAATTTTCTGAAGGGTATGAACTCAAACTCAAAAGTGTGCCATTATTTTCTAACTTTAATCTTTAATGATTTGCCACAAATTTGCCAGAAAACCACAATTTTATGAAAAACAGACCAAAAATATGAAGCAGAAATCTAGACATTCTGAGAAAATCTGTACAGTTGAGAGGTATGTGTGTAATTCTACAATTTTTCCAGGATTTCCTTCGTAGTTGTGAATATCAATTAACTATGCCAGACATACAACAGTCATGGTAGGATAAGAAATTTGTAGGCAAATGGTCTGCATTTGGCAGAAGAGGTATTCATTATGTATAGTTTATATTTCATATGAGACTTGATTTTTACAGAGATTTCATTTTGCAGTTTTTAATGTTGGTTTAACAAGGTCATATTTCATGTTTTGTAAAAGTACTTGGCTAAATACTCAAACTTGAACCTATGAGGAACTAACAAATGACAAGTCGTAGCCAACAACCCACATTTGCCAGCAGTGTAAGTTCCAAAAAGACACTGGAGGCAGGACATATGGAAAAAGACAGGATTATTCAGTAAGCCACAAATCAAAATATTAGCGCACTTGGCTTTCTCGTTTCAAAAGAAAGCAAAGAATACCACAGAAAATTTCTCGTAACAGTGCTCAGTTCACACAGCCCCTCCAGGGCATAGGCTGTCTTGTAACACAGGGAAAGTACATGGCTGCAAGCCTCTCTCAGACCCAACAACAGGTACTTCCAAAAGGTACACTCCCATAAGGTAGCCCAAACTGGCTATCTCTCACTGCACTTTCAATGATCCTCCATATAAGGACATAACTTATTTTCTATCACAGTAAATGGCAACTAAGAACTTGTGATTTAGTTAATTGCCGAGCGAATATACCCACAAGCGTCTGTGGATCTGTACATGCACTAATCTCTGGAACTGCTGCATCTGACCACCAACCATCATTCCAGTCACGCTCACTTGCCTATCTTAATTTTATGCCACTACATCTTTACATTGCACTGGTTAACTCCTCTCCACACTGGAAGTAATTACTATGGTGTTTTGGCCTTCAGTGCTGCAAGCCTGGCTTGACTTGATGGAATGTGAACTCTGGGAACATGTCATATTGCAAGTTCTGATATTTTGAATCTGGTCTAATTCTCAGGCAGAGCATAACTGCAAAGGAACAGGCATCTATGTGCATGCTTCTACACACCACCACCTAGCTTTTTACAAAATGCATTGCATTTTAGAGACAGAGAGTTGTCTGGTGAGTGCCTATTCTTCAGCACATTGTCTACATTATACCCCTCAACGTGCGGCCCACAGCCCTGAATCTACTCTCTTCCAGCATTGTTCCAACACCAAACTTGCTATATGAACCAGGGGGCTTGCTGGCAGCATATACACATACCTTTGTGTGAATTACATAACAACTTCAAGTGTATTCAACATCTTAAAGTGTGTACCATAAGGCCCACATTGTATATGTAAAAGTCACTTAGAGTCAACACAATTATCTAGTTATCAAACAAAGGAATAAAGAAATGAATTAAACATAATGGCATATCACAACACTTTTGCAGATCAGTGGAAAGGGTGACATGAAGTGATATTTATTCAAATCATTTTTAAACTTTAACAATCAGAAAGGGTAATAAATTGTATATACTTTCACCTACCTAATTAATGTCTTCAGGTATCTTTTCTAAATCACCCATTTATCTGCCCATGGTTTCAGTCACTAGACTATTAGCACCCTCTGTTCTTGGAAAAACAAAGTTATGTACCTACCATAACATTCCATGTTTGTTGTCCTTCATCTCACCTTCCTTCTTGCTGCTTGGTTGGGTTCAGAGCAGATCCTCGGCTCCAACTCGGCCGTTTTACTATATCTCAAGAGCTTATACTGGCTCGAGGCTAACCCCTATCCCAACATGCCTAGCGATAGCTACCTAGATCTCATTTGTGATAGCCCACACTAGACCATAAAATCAAAATGCAAGTTTTTACTAAGCTCTTACACAAAAGGAAAAACTTGTGTATAAAGGGACAATCCACATGCAAAGTTAAGGAGGAAAAAAGGAACCACAAAGCCTGGTCAACTAACCTGGTATGTCAACAGGAAACTCAGCCAGTGTAACCAATGAAGGAATTCCTCTCGATCCTCCAGGAAGGGGGAAGGAAGGGGGGACGCAAGAAGGAAGGAGATGAAGGACAACAAACATGGAACGTTATGGTAGGTACACAACTTCTTTATGTTATGCTGTCCCTTATCTTGCCTTCATTCTTGCTGGTTGGGACCACATCCCCAGCACCTGGTTCTTGGGTGGCTCACTGGAACAAACTCTTCAGGACCGTGGAACCAAAGTATGTCCTGTTCCGGGAGACCACATCCACTTTTTAATGAGTGATAAAGGTATGAGGATTTGCCCAGGTTGCTGCTACACAGATTGAATCTAAAGGCAATTTGGCTTGAAAAGCAACAGAAGTAGCCAAGGCCCTGGTTGAGTGTCCTCTGGCTTTCCCTGGAAGCTTCTTTTTATGCAAATCATAAGTAAAGCTGATTGTGTCTTTTGAAACTGGAGAACCTTGTTTATTGTCAGTAAAGGATACTAACAATTGACCTGATTTTCTAAAGTCTTTGGTCCTGTGTAAATAAAAGTGTAACTCTCTATGAACATCCAATTGGTAGAGTCTATACTCTGCCTTGTTGCCATAATTGGGGAAGAATACAGGAAGCTCAATGGACTGATTTAAATTATACTCTGAACACACCTTTGGCAAGAAGGAGGGATTGTTTCTGAGAGAGACTATCTTTGTGAAAGATGAGATATGGTGGGCGAACAAATAAAGTGTGTAATTCAGAAACCCGTCTAGCTGAGTTGATGGCAACCAAGAAAAGGGTTTTCCAAGAGAGAAATTTCAGGGGACAAGATGCTGCTGGTTCAAATGGTGGAAGAACCAGAGAGGCTAAAACAAAGTTTATGTCCCGGGGAGGGGGGGTTCTCTTACCGGGGGCCATAAAAAGGTTGTACTTCGTAAGAATGCTCTGCACAGCTTATGGGACATGATGTTAGAGCCCAACTCTCCCACGTGAAAATTGGAGATGGCAGCCAGTTGGACCCTAATCGTAGCTGCAGCTGCCCCTCGTTCGAACGTTTCAGACAGGAAATCACGAATCTTGTGAACAGGAGCAGCGAAAGGATCAATATTATTAGTCTTTGCCCAATAAGAGAACCTCTTCCATTTGCTAGTGTAAATCTTTCTGCTAGTGGGCTTGTGAGAGGACAACAGGATGTGCTGTACTGTGGGGAAATGTTGGGGACCCTGGCCAAGACTGGAAGTGGAAAAACCAAGCAGTCAGCTTGAAAGTTTGGAGAGAAGGATGGAGCATGCCTGACTAATGCATCAGGAAGTCCGGAAATGGGTTGAGTATCCAAGGCTCCCTTGTACATGATGGCAGAGAAACGGAAATCATATTTGACGAGGCCAGTAAAGAGCAATGAGGATGAGTTTGCAACTCAGTGACTTTGCTTTCTGAAATACCTTTGGGATCAGAGGAAAAGGTGGAAAGGCATAAAATAGTCCCGGAGGCCAATCGTGAACAAGTGCATCCCTGGGTGACTGTCCCAGTGGGTGGACTAAGGCGAAGTAGCTCCTGCATTTGTTGTTGAGATGAGTAGCAAAAAGATCACAGCATGGCTGGCCCTATTTGCGAAAAATTAAGTCTGCAACTTCTTCTTTCAGGGATCACTCATGAGGCATGAGGACAGCCCTGCTGAGCCTCTCCGCTATCACATTGGATTTCCCGGGAATGTGCATCGCAATCAGAAAATGTTGAGAAGACATCGCCCACTGCCATACTCGAAGGGCCTCCTGACACAAGGGGTAAGATCTAGTCCCGCCCTGTTTGTTGATATACCATACCACTGCCATATTGTCTGTCTGAATTGCAATAGCTCCAGTAGTTAGAGAGTCTTGAAGTGCTTGCAACGCCAGAAGCACAGCTCTCATCTCTAGAACACTGATGTGCAAGTGGCACTTGTGTGGTTGCCACATTCCTTGGACCGTCTGTCCCAGATAATGCCCCCCATCTGGGAGGCGTCCGTGGTCACTGTGGCTATTGGATGGGGGTTTAGAAAGGGTCTGCCCAGAGTCACCTGGGGGGAGACAAGCCACCATACTAAGTCCTTTTTGCAGGATTCCTTGATCGAGATCATGTGTGACATTGGTAAATACTGGAAAGACCATTGCGCGATAAGAAGCCACTGCAGAATTCTCATGTGGAAGCAAGCCATAGGGACTAGAGTAATTGCTGCGGCCATTGAGTCCAAGACCTTCAATATCTCTCTTGCCTGAACTCTCGTCTTTTTTTATGAGGAATGAAACTTGCTGACGAATGGTTGACACCCTGTCTTGGGGCAGCTTTGCTATCATGGCTCTTGTATCTAGGTCTGCCCCATGAAGGTAATAGACTGACAAGGCAACAAGGCAGACTTTTCGTACTTTATGGTGATACCTATCTGGGAACAGGTTTGAATTGTGTAGTCCTGTGCTTTGATTAGTTGATGCTCGGTGGTGGCAGTGAGGAGCCAGTCGTCTAGATATGGAAACACCTGGAATCCTAGATGTCTCAGGTGAGCCGTGACCACTGCCATACACTTGGTGAACACCCTAGGGGCTGTGGTGAGACCAAAGGGCAGAGTTCTGAACTGATGATGACTGGCTCCCAGCCGGAACCGTAGGAATCTCTTGGATCACCTGTCCATTTTTATGTGGTAGTACGCATCCTGGAGATCAATGGATCACATCCAATTGTCCTGACTCAAAAAGGGAGGAATGGACTGCTGTGTTACCATCCAGAACTTCACCTTTTTTACCGATTTGTTTAGCTTGCTGAGATCCAAAATGAGTCTCCAGTCCCCTGTCTTTTTTGGAACTAAAAAGAACCTTGAGTAAGTTCCAGATTTGATTTGGTCTGCGGGGACTTCTTGGATGACTCTTTTTTCTTTTTTCTAGCAATCTTTGTACTTCTAGGATTGCTTGATCCCAAAGACTGGGTGGAACATCTGGGATAGAATGTTTTTCTCTTGAGGGGAATAACTGGGAAAAGGGAATTTTGTAATCCCTGGATATTATTGACAGTACCCATTTGTTTGATATAGATAGGTAGTTTGAGTGTTGGGTATGTTGTTATGCCTTATCGGCTGTGGTTGAGTGGCACACTGAGTTTGTGGGCTATGTGACTTTTGAGTTGTGTTGGGGGTGGAGGTTGCTTGCGTTTCTGCTTTGAAGGTCCCTGTTGCTTGGGCAGATTTTTATTGAGAGCCTCCGCGAATGTAGGTGTGTGTTTTGTGTTTCTATGCGTGTATTTTGGTGGTGTGGGTTTTGAGGGACTATGTGATGAGTGTGGTGCGGTGCAAGTGCTTACCTTCTCCTCTTGACGGTCTAGTCCAGTCTTGGGTGAAGAGAGCTTTGCTTTCAGTTTGGCTATGATAAGTGCATCTCTCACAGGTTGTAGTGTTGGGTAGTAGGAGGAGAGGGTTGTATGTCTACATGAGGCAATTGCTGCATTGCCCCAAGATGCCCAGATTCATCAGGTAGACAGGAGAAAATACCGGGAGCTGACCTTTAGACATGCCTGGATAGGTGCTTATTTATTAAGTACTAAAAACGGTTTTCCTCTAGACAAGTGGAGAAAGTTGAGTGCTGTAGTAATTTGTACCTTATTTAGTGCTTACAATGAGTTCTGAACAAGTGCTGAGCTCAAAGAAACAGATTTGATTGCTAAAACTAAAACTGGCTAGTTCTAAGGGAAAATTCAAAGAGCAGACTTTATGGCGCCAGGAATAGTTTAACCCAAGCTAAGCAGTGATGCATAGTACATTTTTTTTTTTTTTTTTTTTTTAGATAAGCTACCTAGTGATTACCACTTCCACTGATAAGCTAGAAGGCTTCCCTTCAACACAGAAAGGCTTGGGGACTAAGAAACTTACAAACAGTCCTGGATACAGCAAATCTGTATCTGGACTAGACTACTAACAGGAAAGGCAGGAAACAAGCTTAGAAATGTTTTTTTGTAAAGTGGAAAGGGAGAAAGGAGGAGCAGAAGATAATTCAATGTTAAGAAACTAAGTGGGTTGGCCTTCTCAAATGTTCTCTCTGTATTGGGCAGCATGAGGCAATGACACTAGACTGGGAGGAGTGTCCCAGATCAAATTTACAGTAGGGGTGGGCAACTTCAAAGCCACCCAGTATAAGAAAAGGATACCAATAGAGAGAGAGGGTGGGAAACAAAAATCAGAACAAAAAAACCCAAACAGACGCTTAACAATTGTAGAAAATTTCCAGTTAATGCCTCACACACAGTGAAACTAGCTAGAAAAGTAGGCAGCAGACAATAAAAGTGCTATAAATAACTCGTAAAAATAAGCAAAAAAACAGGATACTTAATGTTATATAGCACAGATCAGTTTGCTCAGTGCCCTTCCTCCGATTAGCTCAGTGTCTGTCGCCCTGCTGTTGCAGACCCCACTGCCTCAAGGCCAGCATCTTCCATTATTGTTTCCCCCTCTGCCCCTGGGGGAAAATTCTCCACGTGTGTTAGGTGACGCTCCCTGGGATTTTCGAAACCACATTTTCCCACTCTTCTGACCTTTAGGGTAGGGGTCTAGATGGTGTGGAAAAACTTGACTCGTACGGCAGAGGGAGTCTTGCCATCCTTTTCACACCTGGTGAGAGTCTTTTACCTGAGGCCAAAACAAGGACGAGCCATCAAAAGGGTTATTGGTAAAGGAGAACTTGAAAGGTTCCACAAGTTGACAAAGGCGCATCCAGGAGTGTCTCTGCAAAGCAACTCGGGTACTTGCTGCCCTACTCGCTCCATCTGCCGCATAAGAAATGAGCCTCATGGAGGAGTTAACCACTAAAGTCAAGGTTGCAAGCTGGGAAGCTGCCCTGTTCGTAACTTCCTCAGCTGTAGGACCCTGCAGGGTATCTCCTAACTCCTTTAGGAGATCCCTCTGAAGTCGTGTGACAAATAATTCAGCGACCTGAGAGTAAAGGTCATTGAAGAGAACATATGCTTCCCATACCTGTCCATCGTACGGGACTCCTTGTTTGGCGGATGGACAGATGAAGAAGTTTCTACAAGTTCCTTCTTAGTGGCTGCTGCCACCACCATAGCATCAACAGGAACCCCTTTGGAAAGGGAGGATTTGTCTTCGGGTGCAGTTATAAATTTATTTGGTCTCAGCGGAACTGGTTCCATGGTCTCTGGTGTGCTCCATGCCTTCCAACTCACTACAGATAAAAGTGGGTCAAAAGGTGGAGACACCCAAGAGGTGTAGGGTCGGGAACCAAATGCGTCCAGGTAGACCGACTCGCCTTCAGAAAGGGCTAGGGACTTCCAGCCACCCCTCTAAGGATTTCCAAGATGTCCGAAAAGGAAACGTCCTCAGAGGGGGACCGGGGGGACCCTTCCGATTCATCCAAGTCTGTGTCTGAAGCGATGGACTCAGGGGAGTCCAAATGCTTCCTCTTACATTTTTTCTTCCGAGGGACCTCCTCTGAATGTTCGGGGGAGGTTTCAAAAGAAGTGGGGTCACCAATGGGGCATCCTGGGGCATAGACTCCCTACGCTTGGAGGAAGGAGGAGGGTCAAAGACAGGCACAGGCACCAAGGGAGAAGGAGCCAATGGAGCAGAGGGTGGAGCGGTCTCAGGAGACAGCATGCGCCTCATCATCTCAAAGACGCCACGGTCCAGAATCGAAGGAGCCTCGTGCTCCGAAGAGCCCAGACATCTCCCGCAAACCAACAGCAACGGCTCAAAGGCTGAAGTGGGAGCAGAGCTCACCTGCGCCGAAGTTCCGAGAGGGAGAGCAGGGTCGGACAAGGGTCTGATGCCACTTCCCCCCCTCGGAGCAGAGAGAGCTTCAGCGCCCAGATCCCTCGATGGACTGAGACATCAAGGAGATTGAAGCGGGAGTCGGAACCGATACAGGAGAAGTAACCGAAGGCGACAGTTCCACCACCACGGCATCCATACACTCCAGCTTTGAGCTCAAGAGAGTCAAAGGATGAACCAATAGAGAAGCTGGATGGGCCGAAGGAGCCAATTCCTTATGGGCTGGGCTCGATATCAATTTGGCAAGTGCCTGTGACTTGAGGAGCCTATTGACCACTCTCTCCACATCATGATCCGAAAGCCTGGAGGACCGAGAGGAGTGAGAAGAGGACCGGTGACTGCCTGCCCCAGACTACAACAAAGGAGACTGTGGAGCAGACCGCACCGGCTCCAAAGAGGGAGACCTGGTTCTTTTATGGGCCTGACTGGCTCCAAAGATACTGATGGAGCCGCCGGAGACATAGCTTTGTCGGAGCCAATACTGGGAACCGACATAGCCGAAGATTTCACAGTAAACTTAGGTTGTTCCGATACTGGAACCAATGAGGATGGCTTAGGGGATTTTTCAGACAGTTTAGCTGGCTGAGGAACCCGAGACGAAGGATCTTGAGGGTTCTTCAGAAGGCCATGCAAAATCAGTTTGTTTTTTCTCTCCTGCAGGACTCTGGAACTGAGAGCGTGACAGATAGAGCATGACTCCTGCAGGTGAACAGCCCCTAAACAGTAAACACAACTCGTGTGCCCGTCCGTAATGGACATTTTTTGGCAACACGCGTCGCACTTCCTAAAGCCAGAGGGTTTCGACTCTTTAGATATGCTGGATACCAGAAAACACAAGCAGCTAAAAACAAGGCTGTAACAGTTAGCAAAAACTGAACTACAAACACTACCACAAACAAGGATACTTTAATTTTTTTTTTAGAAAAAGGAAGAAAAAAGGGGGAGAGCCTCTAAGTAAAACAATGACTCCCCCAATAGGAGAGCCTCTAACTTAAATGGCTGCTCGCACAGAAAGAGGGAAAGAAGAGAAGAACCCTCTAAGTTAAACGGGCTCAAGGGGAAAGCATGGCCTAAGAAAACGACGGACAAAAAAACCAAGAAAAAACAACTGAGGAAGGTCAGGAGGTTGTAACAAGAACTAAAACAGACACCACAAAGATAATTAGCTGCTAATAACCCTAAAAGGGAAGACAGCAATATACAAAAAAAAAAACTAAGTATTTAGCCTGAGCAAGTAGTCGCAATCCCGATGCTGCAAGCGGCAAACGAGATCTGGATAGCTACCGCTAGGCATGTTGGGATAGGGGTTAGCCTCGAGCCAGTATAAGCTCTAGAGCTATAGTAAAATGGCTGAGTCAGAGCAGAGGATCAGCTCCGAACTCAGCCAACCAGCAAGAAGGAAGACGAGAGGGACAACATCACATCTTGTGTTATTTATCGGCATAATGTTTTTCTGTGGACACCTTCTCTTCACTGAAGTTTTCCTCTCAGAGCTAGGGTGGTTATATCCCTTAGAACAGTGACTATTATTAGTGACACATATGGCATTATGCCGTTGTACATCTCATGAAGTTTCTACTAAGTGGCATTTCTCCATTTTTCCAAATCAGTACACAGGATTAGATTTCCTGATATACCCCCCTCCAAGCTGAGCAGGCCTATTTTTTGGGTCTATATCAGTTAATCGAACGTCCTATTTAGCGAATGCTTATTAGTCGAACACTAATAAGAAAAAACACTAAACGCTGAACGGTCGTTTCAGCAAAACCTTTCCCTGGGAAAACAACCAGCCATCAACAGGGATTTACCATTTTCCCCACTGTAGTGCGATCTCGGAGTTGGTATATTTAGTTGGAGGGGGGGCTACAGGCACACTCAGATCTGACCAGTCTGAAACCATAATGCATTTGCTGGCTGTCTTGCACAAATGAAATGTTTGGAATGCATGCCCAAGTCTTACCTAGAATCCTTTAATTTCTTCTCATCATCACTTTCGTACTCAGCAACAATGAGCTCCTCTTCACCATCAGCGAGAGGAGCATCTTCGGCAGACAGCATTTCTTTACTCTGCTGGAGCAGTTCCTCTATGTCATTCCCATCATTTCTCTGAAATAATCAAAGACATCACCTTGATTAACAGACTGTTATCAACTAATGTTAATATACACCATGACAAAATGGTATGTACAAAACAATTGTTATTACTCTTTTTTTGTGCTGGAACTGTTTGGGAAAGTCAAACAAATACTCAAGGCTAAAAAGAAAATGAAAAATGACACAATGTTTTAAACACTAGCTAAGTGTCAGTAGCTTTGAAGATAAATCTCTCACCGCCTTCTAATAAAACCTCCCACAAATAAATGAAAAGTGATCACGACATTGAAGTGAATAAATCTCATATCCCTAAAATACTCACTTCTGCATACTACATCGACAAGCAGCCTTGACAAAATGCCTACACATTACTGAATGGGATACAGAATGTAAAGAGCAAATTCAAGACTCCTTACAAATGCTACTGATTGAGGTATTAGACGAGTCTATACAGTAAAGCACAGGAGACAGAAATTAAAAGAAGTACAAGAAACATTCAGTGCCCCAGGACACTAACCAACGGAAATGAAGCAATCAAAAGGAAATGCAACACACAGTCATAGAAAATTAAACAAAGAATCACGTAAATGGCTTACAAACATGTTTGGGAAATTAACTGCAGCAACTAGATCAGGCAGTCAGTTTCTTTAGAAATCTTAAAAAAAAAGCATGCTCTAAATGTAAGCATGAGCCACTTCATTGAATCCCAACTTATCAGAATCAAAATCCCAAACTTAAAATACCATTTGGCCTAACTATCCCCATCCTCCCAACTTGCATAACCCTCTCACAACCTCCTCCTCCTACACTACATACCCCTCCAGAACTCTGACTTTAACCCTAAAGCTTTCTTGCTCTATTACTCTAAATTCCCTGATCACTCTCTAACCCTAAAACTTTTCACACTCCCCAAACCTAAAATCTCTGATCATTCTCTAACCCTAAAACTTCTCTTCCACTCCCCGATCCTAACCTTAAATCCCCCACTTTACAAGTCGAGAGTATATACTATGTGACACATTCCCATTCACCTACACTGCAAACTACAAACACGCGCACCTTTTCAAACACACAGTCTCACCACCAATAAAGGATCAATCAAACACAGTTTGCCATATTGTTGCAAAACATGCCTTTAATTAAAGCAGCTTTGATAAAAGGAACATAATATAACCCTTATTACAAACGATCGTGCACTTTTTGGTCTGTTGACCAGGTTACTCCCATTAAGCCAATATGCTATGTTCAGAGGAGATCCAAGGGGGTATTTAAACTTAACAGAATTTGACCAGGGCACTGTTGAAATCCCCTTTTTGATAAGTGGCTCTTTTACATCCACTTGAACATCTAATTATAAGGGGTCAACTGTATTATCAGGAAAAGGAAAACATTCTTATTATCTCTTACAGAAGGTACATTAAAACAAGAAAGAGCATAATTACTCTGACAAGCACAGTCCAAAATCAATTCAGTAAGAAAAAAAGACACGCGACAAATGTTGTAGAACTGTAGTTAACACTTTCATTTTTCAAGAATGATCTCAAAAAGTGCATGTATGAAAAAGACAAAGAACATCAGCACTGAAAACGTAAGCAATAAAGAGTAAGAACCGCATACTGTTAACCACAAAATAATACATTCACATATCGTACTGTAGACGTCATTAATAAACTGGAAAGGGGCATAGATAGATCTATGGACTGAAAATATCCCAGGGCCCCAAGTATACTTAATCTACCATGGACCGCAAGAACAAGAACTTCCTAAAGGCATGCTGCAGGGAGAGGGGTGAGGGTGCGAGAATGTTAATGAAGCTGAACACAGTGCCTCATGTAACTTGTTATTGTGACTAGGATTGCAGCTTTTGATAAACAGCTATGAAAGTCTGGTTAGGATTCAGAAAACACTGCACTTCCAGCAAGAGGTACTTACAGAGAAGCGGAGTGGAAAATGGCAGCCTGTGCTTAGTGCCCTATGTCCGTTCAACATCAAATTCAGAATAAACAGCTAAGCTGATAACACAATGAGGCAGTTTTATGGTTTAGTGCTGCAAACCAAGATTTATATTCCAGATTTGTGCACTGAGTGAACAGTGGAAACTTCAGTACTTCTGCACATGCCCTGTGCATTCACCAGAGTTCATATTAAAGCAATGTACCGATGTTTGTTCTAACCGTATGTCAAGATCTGGTGAAGGCTGTTGCCAAAGAAGAAAGCTATGCTAAGACGCCTCACTAGTTAAGCACAGCACATCAGCTAACTACATGATGGCTTTCTGTGGATCACTCTTTTTGAATCCTACATTGAAGCTAATTGGAAAAGTTGGACAGCTTGGAGAAGACCAACAGTCAGCTGCATGTGACTGTAGACCAGCTGTTAGGCTTCACGGAGGGTGTGTCGAAGGTTGTCATGGATGCCTTCTTTGTAACTGTCAGATTTCCTTTTATGTAAATTCAGCAGGATTCATATTTTTACATTAAGGAGTGATACAGCATTGCAATGTCAGTTATTTCCATCTTACTGCCTTCACATTCTTGCCCCCGGCTGTCTTTTTTTTTGGGGGGTGCAAAAAAACAAACACTCAAGATTGTTCCTAGAAAAAGTAACTTTTGATGGTTGTCAATACTTACAATTATCAATAGTCATGCTTAGGAATATTGTTCAAATGATTCATTTTCGGGAAGAACATATTCAAGTCCACACAAGTATTTTTTTTTTTAAGTTGTTTTTACTTTTAGTGCCTAGTATCTCCGACAGCCATAGTGGCCATCCATCCAATTCAAATTTCTCAGGTTACTCACTCACTCACCTATGCACCCTTAGTTAAAATCACTATTTTTCCTTCCTGCTTCCTAATATAGCTTTTAAAAAATATGCTAGGAGTTTGATGTCCCAAATAAAGTCAGTGACAACTCTCTGTCCTCAGTTTAATGATCCTTGGGTGTACAGGGGGAAAATATACTACTGCCAAATAAGTGCTTTCCTGGAGTATAAAATAGGAGAATTGTTGCATTTTTTTCCTTTTCTGTATGTGGGCGAGGTAGGGCAGAGAGAATAGCAGCGATACTAGTGTGTACTGAGATGTAAATCAGAGTCTACCTGCAGAACAGTACAGCTACTACGATGACTCTCATTTATGATTCAGCAAAGAAGCTTTACGTCTTCGTGACGTGTGTTATTTGGCAAGTCACATTTATTTATGAGATTGCGTCTTCGGTATCTCAGCTGGTGGTACAAACTGAGCTCCTTTCTGCTGTTCATAAAGACAGATTTTTATATCTTTATACTTATGTAGGTAGTACCGAGTTATTGTAAACTCAAACCATGTGCTTTATGTTTATTGATGGCTTGAGAGACAAAAATCCACAATTAGCTAGAAAAGACATAATATACAGTAACTCTACCTCCTTTTCCCTCTACCTACAATAATTTGATTTTTGTAACTCAGAATAAACTAATAATGTTACAGCATCTTTTTGTTAAACAGCCATACCACCTTTGACTAACAGAGGAAACTATCACCTGACAAAATTGTTTGTGACTTTTTTACAATTCAGCCTTTGCTAATAATATACAAATTCAAATGCAATTAATGATGAAATTAATAAAAATATAACAGTTAAAAATAACAGAATTAATATTTTAAAATATGTTTTTAATACATTACTTTGATTATTTCGAAATATGTTAACATTCCAGCTAATGTTGAACTAGAATGAAGAAGCATAAATCAAGGAAACAGAACATAATCTCTGAGCATCAAACTTGTTTAATTTTACATTCCTATGCAAGTAATGAAAATTAATGTCATTTTAAATAACTTGCAGCTTATTAAGCAACAATGAAGTTACGTAGGAAAAGGTATGTTAAGATTCTATAAAAAAAATAATGAAGGATGCATTTTTGCTGCAAGTGATAACTATATTTATTTTGGTTACTGAATGCTTTAATAGCCAATGCAGAGTAAAAAGAAGCATTTATCATGTTAACTGGGCTGGGATTAATAGTAAAATAAATTAATGAAAATAAATGCAAAAAAAAAAAACTGACATGTTCTGTCAGTAATATGGAATCTTGCTAATGCTGATTTATTGGAAAAAGCATGAAAATGCATGAACATCTCTATTTATAAACGCATACACTATATTTTTAAGTAATAATTAGTTTAGTCCATAGTTAGACTGTTACGGTTTTTGATTAGAAACTGAACTGCAGAATTAAATGTTGATTCTTCTGTAACAAAAGCAGATAAATTTAGGTTTCATTTATGGATGCTGCTAAGGATTTTCCTGCCAGCTGCAAATTGACACAGTTTATATTTTCATTAATATTTTCAGAAAACAGGATAGTCTGTTTTTAATAAGAATCAACATTGTAAAGATTTTTTCCATCAGATAACAGTCTGAAGTAAATGTGCCCTTGGTTATAAAGAAAGATAGTGAATGCAGCTGTAATGGATAACACAATCTATATTAATTGTGAAAACTAGACATCTATCCATCTGAAACACTTTAATTAGGAATGAGTAATCAAAGAACAGTTGTTAAACCAAGGTTTTGTACTTGGAGAAATAAAGCATTTTTATGCAAGACAACACGGTCTGAAGCAGTCTATTACAATTTTCACTTCAGCAAATAGAGGAAACAACAGCCAGTCTGAATTTTTAACGCAATACGATGAAAGTAGTATAATTTTTTTTTATTACACCAAGACATACAACATTTGGAAGTTTAGAAAATCCATATAGGAATTATCATTTAACTAAATAACATACTAATTTCTGAGCATTGAGTAAGTATGATGTCATAAAACCTTTTATGATTAAACTTTATATGCACACATCTCTGAACACAAGTCTTGGTTAGGAATGCAGCTAGAAGTGGGGTATTCTAAAAAACAAAAATATATCAGCATGGTAGTGACATGGTTAAACTTCAATTACCAATGTACAGATATTAGTTTTGTTTCTCGTTACACAGAAAACATTTAAGCTAGGCCAGGTTTCTACTGGGGACCTTTAGAACTAAGCAATGAACTTGTGACCAGACCACCCTCCAAACTGCAATGGTTGGCATCCCTCCCCCTTGCATCAGCAGTTCAGCTTTAAGAAGCTTTTTAGCAGATACTGATTGGGGTGTCTTGTTGATATTTGTCATCCATACTTATTTTGTTTTTTGTTTTTTTCACAAAGGTGGGCCCACTGTTTTCTTTGTTTTAATTATATAGATATTTGCAATTTGTTACACAGGGTAATGGACTAATTGAACAAAAATGGACCCATTTCAACCACAGCATGAGAGAACAGAATAAAAACAGAAACATGGGGGTTTATAGCAAGAGTTATACAAAGGACAGGCACTGTGCTAGTCAGCAGACATTCACCTCTTGCAACTTTCCACATACGACAGATTTTTGCAGCTGTGATTACTACAATGAACATCTAGACTAGAGATTCTACTATACTAGCTATGAGAATAACAAAAGTGTTGCTGCCAAAGCAGATAGATAGGGGTCTATGTGATTTAGTGAAGGGGATACAAATAAATGACAGGATTAATAGAACAATGATCCAGGGGGGAAGCAGACTGTAATAAAATGCAGCTGTTAAGAAAGCATTCTGTAGAGTCAGCTGGGATTTCACGAGTCAGACAATAACAGCAATTACGTTTCCTGATAAAATAGCAGGATTAATAAAGAAGATATGTAAAAGGTTTGAGGCAAGAGTTAAGGTGGGTGGGTTCCTCACTTACAAGAAGTGTTTGAAAAGAGGAAACAGGCAGGGGTGTCCTCTTCCCCCTTGTTATTTGCTTTATATTTACAGCAGTTACAAAAGGATTACAACATTCAAGGATATAACTGGTATGCTAGTTAGGTAAAGTTAGCAGTCAGTATTATTTTGTACATGATGAATCCAGAAAAGGAAATTTCAGTCTTGTGGAATGTTTTGAGACAGTTTCAAGTCTTTTCAAAATATAAAATAAATAAAGGCGAAAGCGATAAATTATGTACCCACACATGAATTAGTTCAGCAATACCTACATTTATGGGGATACAAGATTAAGTATTTAGGTGTATGGATTAAAACAAGTTTCTGTTTTGGCAGGTAAGGATATGAGGGAAGAGAGACTAAAAGATGATTCAAAATCGAGAAGCTGGGAGCTCTTCACTACAGACACGGAGAGTAAGGTACAAAACTGAAAATGTTTTTTGTCCCTTCAGTGGAATATATATGGGTCAGGCATATTTTATCAACCAAAGGAGAATCTGTTGTTGTATCTTTCGGCTTTTCCCGGTTAGGGGTTGCCACAGCAGAACTCCAGTCCGCTAATGATTGGCAGTAGATTTTTACGTGCCGAGTTGCCAGCCCTGATGCACAACCTTCAATGAAGGTACGCCCATTCACGCATGTCTCCACGCAGAAGACGCTCTAGCTGAGAATCGAACCAGACAACGTCTTACTGTGAGGCGACAGATCATTATTAATAAAGAGTTGAAGAAATTTATTAGGGAAGGAAAAAGCAGAATTTAATCAGATAAGTTGATTATCCCCATACAACCAGGTGGTTTAGATATAATCAATTTAAAGGGGAACTCTAGAGCTACTCAGTTTAGGCTGGTTTAGATATAATCAATTTGAAGGGGAACTCTAGAGCTACTCAGTTTAGGCTGAAATATATAACTCAAGCATATACATCAAAGTGGAAACAGATGGTAATGGATGAAAATGTATGAGGGTAGTCTGAGGGATAAAGACAGACTAGGATTTTGGGTGCAAGTCCTTACGGAGAGCAACAACTATAAATAATATTAACAGAAGGCATTCTGAGGAGTAAGCCAGTATGGTAATGGAGGAAAGGAGACTTTACCAATAAAGAGGACTGCAAATAGGAGAACAGAAGATGGGCAAGAGGTGGCAACAATTTACTGTAGAAAATTAGCAAAATATCATAGGTATTGGGGAGCAAATACCTCAGTTGGGAAAGGTAATAGAGTAGGACAATGCAAAGCAGATGTTTGGACTACAGGTTAGAGACTGACCTCCATATAAGGGATTGATAATAGAGTGCAAGCAAAGAGGAAAGTACAAGGCAGTGATAACTGAAAGACCAGGTCTGGTAAGTTAATTCTGTGACTATTAAAAAAGGAATCACCAGCAAGACATACAAATTATTCCATGGTACCTATAAGAACCAAAGATCAGGACAAGAGAATGGAAAGGCAGCTTACAAAGGAACAATGGAAGAAATCTGCAAGGCTCTCAAGTATGCAAAAAATTACAGAAGGCTTTGGATTTTTCCATGAAAGTGTTTGCAAAGCTATTTCTATACCCCTAGCAGACTGCAGAGGATTTTTCCTCAAGTAGATAGCAAATACTCAAAGAGTGATGGGGTAAACGGAGGTAAGTTGGAATATATTTTTGGGAATGAAATATGTTAGCAGAGTTTAAAAAAAACCCACAGAGTACTTTGACATGGATCTTTTGGGGGAACAAATAGTTACAGCTAAGGAAATTATTATTTTGAACCAGAACATATGATCTTAACTGCTTAACCATACCAAAGCCTTAAAAAGTTTAATGCTATTGGATGTACAAAAGAAAAAAAATATACTAGGAATTGGAAATCAAAATCTAAAATAACTGCAACTGAAGTACTGAATACTGTAAAAGAGATAAATTGGAGAAAAATGAAGGTGTAAATTTCATATAAATAAATGGAATTCCTGGGAACAATACACATAGAATAACATTCAGGATGAGATGTGAGGTTTAAGGGAAAGGCATAACTTGAACAATTTATGCAACATCTGAGTGAATGAAAAATGTTAAAAAGAAAACATATGCATATTGTCTAACAAATAATAATGGAAACTGTTACCATGGCTTTTTTTTTCCTGTTAATGTATATAAAGTCAAGTTATCATTTAACGATTTAAGATATTTAAAAAGCATCTAAATATTATTTGGGGTAATATACAGCATTAAAGATGCGTCTCACTGGCACTCCTATGAATGTGCTGCAGGCACAATCTCGGGCACAGACCATCAGAACCAGGCTGGCCAGTCTGGCATTTCCTGAAGTCAATAATTAATCTGTGAAACTGATACTTCCCTTAACTGAAAAAAAAACAGCTGTATGGCAAATTTATCAATCAACAAGAGTGTGCCTCGTGAGAATGAGCAGATCGATTACAAATCTGGTTTGAATCTGTTACCCACTCCCTATCCCAATTTAGGACAAATTATCTCCATTATCCTCTCCTTGCTTAGATTTTAATGCCCTCCAAAATTCCCCTGTTTGGCATAATCCAGAATTTTCATTTCCTGTGCTGAAGGGCCTGCACACATCTGGCCAGCATGTGCTGTGATATCATGCACTAGGCTAGGAAAGCATATCCAGCCCTGAGCTGTCTCCTTTGACTCTCTAGTACTAAAAAAAAAAAAAAAAAAAAGCACAACTTGCAAGATAAAAAAAAGCAAGAATATAAAATTATATATACTGGCTCCAATTATAGGAAAATCCAGAAACGTAATGAATTATTGTGTGAAAGCTCATCACAGCTGATAAGCATCAACATGAAGTTCGACACTGGAGTGGTATTTTGTCCTTTTCCTCAAGTATGACCTGGGGTATGGTTATATAGGTTGAGGAGGAACATAGCTGGCACCCCCCCCACACACACACACACACACACTACCTCCAGGGCCACTTTTTCTTTCTTTCTTTTTTTTTTTTTGAGAAAAAGTTCATTCCAATAAATTATTGGTTAGGATGAGTTTACAATGATAATTCATCAGTAAGCTGGAAAATCCAGCTGTGGAAGTTGGGTGGACAGGACATCTAACACAGGGGCAGAGCAGGAGTAACACCCACCCACTGCAGAAGGTCTCCTTACCAATAGCTGATATGGTCAGCTCATATTTGTTATATACAATTTTGAACGTCTTCTTCACTTGATAAGCATTAGGAAGAACCTTCAGGAGTAAAAATGTATAGTCTCATTGGCGGTAGTAGCTAAAGGAAGGCCAAAAGACAAAGATCTTGCCCTGACGCACTGAGGTTCCTAAGGAGACCAAACTCTTGGAATCATGGTCCAAGCAATAATACTTGGTGAAGGTATAAATCACTGACCAAATGACAGTGGTAAAGTTGTGGATAACAAACATTTCCGAAGTAAATACTGGGAGCAGTCACAAACCGATGAAGTACACTTTGACATTTGCATTTTCCAAAGGGTAGTGTGCCTCCTGATAACAAAACACATTGCTGTTTCAATATACTGCGAAACAGTTTGCTCAGCCAATGTAAGACCCTAGCTACCTGGCAGAAAGGTATTCCATTATCCTGATTTCATGCATCCTCTTCAGGAAAAAACGTGGCTGGTAGTGTGTGTCTAATACATGAAGGTCATGCTCTGCTCTGGGCTCTGCCTCCTAAAAGAAAGCATGAGGGTGAATGCACTAATGTAAGGACAGTTCTGATGTGACTGAGAAAAATGTGGGTCCTTGAGACAGACCAAATATAGCTCCTTCCAGATAAGGGTCTGTAGCCTGAGACATCATGCAAGTAGACATCATGATTACAAAGAAGTGTCTTCCAAAAGGCAATATTCAGTGTCAATGAATAGACTCTTATCAACCACAAATGTGAAGTCCTGCTGAAAAGGACAGGTAAAAAGACAGGTCCCCTTTAATGGGTTTTATAACCAACAGGTGCTGGGCAACAGTTCAGCCATACATGATGTTGCAGTGTGCAAAAATACTACAAATATGCACCCTGCCTGTGGAATAACTCATGCCTATGCCACACACAGATACCTGAAATAAATCAGCTTCACCCGTGAGCTGACCAACACAGGTGGCAGGAGACAGTTCTCTGCCCAGATGAAGAACTTCTCCCACTTAGCATTTCTATCTGAGGAGTGAAAGGCTTTGTGTTATCTTCAATCACCTATGAAATGCTGGCTGGAATATCCATCAAGAGCATATGATCAAATGAAAAGCTGGACCCTGAGGTAAAGCCACCTGTCCGGCAACTGACGCTGCTTTTGGCTTACACCAGAAAAGTCTGAAACTCAAAAGCCTGAAAACATGCCCTTCTCAACCACCTCTAAGTAAGAAGAAGGAATCCTAGTCTTCACTGGTTTTATTATGAGGTGCAGATTCATAGAAAATGCTGGAGAAGTTAGAGGTCTCTTCCATACCACAGGTGGGAGAATGCATCCAGTATTAACTCTCTTGTCCTGATGTACTAAGAACAGAGGGAAAATGGGAAAATTCTAGTTTCGCATGCAGTGAAGAGGTGAATTTCCACAATGCCCCCACTTAAGAAAGACCCTGATCAAGAACAGTTTCCTAATCCTGAGTTCTAGAAGAGCAATTAAGCTGTGACTTGGGGACTCTGAAAGCACAATCTCTTCCCTAGGACGTGAACAGTTATTAGAGTAATGCTCCTTTCGATGGACTACTGCCATACCAGCATGATCTCTCTTTACAAATGGAGGTGTGAGCAAATACATCCCCATTTGTTTAGGAAAGCTATCACCCAAGAAAGAGGGGTTTTAATCTCAACTCCTTCTCTAGAACCTGTAGTCTGTAGAAGGAGAACTTCTGGAGCTCCAGCTAATATATGTGAAGACCATTTTCTGCAGGTGTCACATTCCTCAAGCCAAATTCATCCTTCTAGTGTAGCATTCATAATTTAGACAGGGCAGATTCCAGTGTAGGAAGGAAGACCCACCATCACAGTCAACCACAACAGAACCAAGTGACAAGAAGCCAACAATAAAAAATGCAAGAGGGCATAATTAATTATTTTACTATTGTTAAACCTTTGACAAAACTGGTCGAAGGACATCAACACAGAGACAAAAGACAAACACAAGTACAAAGCAATATACAGACCTGGTGGGCAGAGTACCAAGAATAACTTCAATATGGGGAAATTGATATAAACTGTACAAAGGTTGAACATTATGGCAGCAGCCCATCTCCCAAGGTAACGGACAATATTTCAACAAAATATTAGGATTTTAAACATTATTGCAGTTTGTAATTAACAGTAAGGAATAGATGATATAAATGAAAATGGAGAAAATTTCAACAGTACAAAAATCATTACGTTTCAAATGTTTCATCTACCAGGCCCCTGCCTATATTTATCAAGGGTACCAGAACTTGTCAGACATTTAGTATGCATGGCTAGGCTTAAAAAAGGCCCTTGTGGCCGTTAGCCCTGTAAACGACTATGAACCTATGAAAAGAAAACTAACAGTGAGAATAGTAAGAAACCACGTACTACACAATTAGTATTAGCAATCAGACAGAAACCTAGGAGAAATTAGTCAAAGAAACCCGAGTTAACAGGTAGAAGAATGAGGGTGAAAGCAGACACACAGTAGAGAAAATGAAAGGTGCTAACTACAAAAGAGGGAAGTGAAAGAGCACAGTTTGTGAAATTAAGGGACAGCACAGTGGCATTAAGTGCCATCAGAGAAGTGAATGAGTAAGGCTGTCCGAAACAAGGAGTATGTAAGACATAGATCTGATAGAAAAAGAGATGGTGCTCCTACTAGAAGGGGCTAGTCTAGAGAAAGCAGGTTTGGTTAGAGAGGATGAAAAGGTAGTCATAACAGGAAAGGATCATCTCATGTTTTTAACTGTAGCAGACAGGAAGAAGGTGAGATGTGCAGTTTGTGTGCTAACTGGGAGAGGGCAGAAGTTAAAAGTAGTACTCTGAAGGGCACTGTATGAAGAAATGAGGTCCCTTTTTGTAAAATGGGTAGTGTACTGGTGGTATTAAGGAAAGTACAGAGGTCTGTGAAACGTTTGGCAAGGGTGACGAAATGACAAATTGTTAGGGTTTTTTTGAGGGTATGATTTTTTTTTTCGTTATGAGTTTCGTAGGACAAGAGGCAATGCCAGGCATACCCGAGTTTACATATGAAAACATGTTTGTTTGAACTATATGTGCTCTGTTTTTTGAAGTTAGTCTTGGGTAAGCCTGACCCACTTAAGTTCTGAAAGTACTATCTTAAGTGTGATTCTAACAAATTCTAAGGTATTCATAGTAAGACCTGAGGGGTCACTGAGTGGTAGGAGGGGAATAGCTCCATAGCCACTGAAAACTTACCTTCCACTCTAACACCCCCAATCTTCAGCAATGAACACAAAACTATGAAGATCATGGCTATCAAAGCCAAGAATGCAGCAAAAACCTTGAGCTTGGAACCTTTATGTGTGGTACATGGTAGTTGTGTACTTCCCACAGTGCTAGACCATTTGATTCTCATCAGTCCTATATGGTATTTGGGTCAATGAGCTGCAAAACTAGTGCTCCACCATACAGACCCTTTAAGAACCCCCTGCCCATCATGCTCTAGTGTGTAGGACTACCTCAGATCGAGTTTGGCACCAGAAGAGCAAAGAAAGGCAGATTTGCAAGATAATGGAAATATCCTTAAGTTCTACCAAGTTTGTAAGGGGATGATGCGGGGATGGTTGTCGTATCAGACAGACAAAAATGAAAGGGGCCAGCATTATAGCAAGCACATAACTACAAATACCCATTCGTTCTGTCCATCCAATATGAAATCACAGTCCCAAGCTACTACACTTAGGTCCAAAATGGGTCACAGGTCTTCGTTCTTCTGCAGAATCAAAACTCCTGTCTATTCTGGTGGGACTTCCGGGGTGGCTCTTTTTAGACTGTGAGACGAAATCACAGCTTTTGACTCGTCTAACTGATGGGGGATATTTCTCGAAGTTGCAGTTTTACTTCTGGGGGGGGGGGCTTGGGAAAAAAAAGAATTGTACAGCCTGTGGACATTATCCTTCTGACCCATTTGCCCAGCATGATGGCCACCCATGTAGGAAAATAAAGGCATAACCAACCCCTAACTGCCTTCAGGGGGGAGCAGTTGGGCAGGCCTTCAGGGATGGTGTGGTTGCGTGCCAGAAAAGGGCGTAAAGAATCCAAGGTTTTGAGGACCCCCATGGCTACTGGGCCCGCACCCATTAAAGGAGTTGCCTTTGAGACCCTGAGATCTGCCGACTCGATCACAGGCAGACTCAAAATGGCAGACAACTGGATTTCCTAAACCAGAGTTCTTACTGTAATATCTCTGCAGGGTTTCAAAACCCACTCCAGTGGCAAATAGTATCTTGCCATCCTTTTTACATCCATGCATCCTCAGTTTCAAAGAAGGAACAAATGAGTATGATCAAACGGGGCATTTGCAAAGGGAGCTTTAAAGTTCTCTGCAAAATTGTAACGCTGTAGCCAGACTTGACATCTCATTGCAATCCTTGCTCCTGCAACCCTTGCCACTCCATCTGAATTGTACATGAGATGCACAAAGAGGTTGGTAATGTTAACCATGCTCACAAAATTCCTGGTTTGTTTCCTAGACCCTGATGTTGGAGGTCTTCTCAAAGTGGCTAGTGCTTGTTGTGCCAGATCCCTCAGAAAACAATTCATGTATTTGGTGTACTTCAGAGGTCCAACAGCAAAACTGCCCGAAACATACACTCTTCCCTAACATGAGCATAGCTATGGATTCCTTGTTGAACACAAGCATAGCTCTAGATTCCTTGTTGGGCAAGTGAACAATGGTTGCATCACTGCTCAGCTCTTTTTTTTTGTTGCCAATGCTACAGTAATGGAAATGGCCAGCAGACTATTGGCCCAAAGTCTTCTGCCCTCGGGAGGGGGGCCTGAGAATTCCATCTGGCTTCTAAGAGATCAATTCACAAGAGTTGGGGTCCTACCATGAGACCAGATCAAATAGTCTGTCTGCCAGAGATACTACCCAAGAAATAGAGGGCGCTGAACCATAAGCCTCATGCAGAACCTCCTCCTCCTGAAAGGCTGAGTCCCTGGGCCAGTAACCCCTTTGTTGCATAAGTTAAGAACTTTACCAACGCTGAAGCCTTCCAGAGGGGACTAGGAGAATCCTCTCAAAACATCAGAGTCGAGATCAGAAGTGACAGACTCCAATGGGAGAGTCTCCTTTTACACAACCTCTCTTGTGGAATAACTGGGAGGATATTACCCAACTCTTCAGATGGCTCATTTGACTGTGAAGCAAAATCTCTAAGACCTGACTATTGGCCCTGACCAATGGATGCATGGTGAAGCTGAGAAGCAAATGAGCAAGAGTCAAGGGTTGGAACAGACCCCGAAGAAACCTGTTCAACTCTCAAGGGAGAAGAGATGATCCTCCCCATAACTCAAAATACCATTCCACCCTCGGTCTAATCTGAAGACATCCCCTCCATAACCAGATCTGATTCTCCCCGAGAAGAAACAGGCAGTGCCAAAGACGGAATCCTATAAAAGTACAGTTTTGTACCTACCATAAATGTAGATGTTCGAGTGTTCACACTGCTGCAGTCATCACACTTGGGTTATCCTGCCGTCAGGTGGTCCCGCAGTCGGCCAGAGTTCCAAAGTCTTGGTCTGGTGTCGGTTGCTGTCACTTCTTCCCCGACGTCAGTGCGCCAGGGGTATACAATATGCATCCGATGCCATTTTCTTCAGTTTTCTTGCCTCAGATGTCAGGTGCCCCAAAGTGGGTAGGCAATACAAATTGCTAATCAAAAATATACATATAAAATAAAAACAATACCTTCAGTTACCAGCAAATACACCCCAAAGGTTGTATAGGATAGAAGGGAATAGATTAGTCCAGCTAGTTCAGAGGGGATGGAGGGAGGGTAACCTGGACTGCAGCAGTGTGAACACTCGAACATCTACATTTATGGTAGGTACAAAACTGTACTATGTTCGTGTTACACTGCTGCAGTCATCACACTTGGGTTGAATCCCAAAGCTAAGTTTGGGTGGCTGGTCTATAAAGAGTTAGGATTGGCTAAGAGGCCCTGCAGAACTGCAGTGGCAAATCCTGCTCTGGATTTAGAGTAAAGCGGCAGGTGGTAATGCTTGGTGAAGGTGTGCACTGAACTCCAAGTTGCAGCCTCCAAAATTTCCTTGGTAGGTACTCCTCTGAGAAAAGCTGCTGAAGTGGCTGTTGCCCTGGTGGAATGAGGCCTAATGTTATTAGGGACTGATTTTCCATGCTGTGTGTAGCAGTACCAAATACAGTGTCCTATCCATTTGGATATAGTCTGCTTTGAGATAGCCTTGCCTTGTGATCCTGCAGCATATGATACAAACAGTTGATCAGTTTTCCTGAAGGCTTTTGTTTTGTCCAAGTAGAAGCGTAGCTGCCTGTGTATGTCCAAAGAATGCAGAAGTTTTTTCCCCTTTATTTTGGGGGTTTGGATAAAAAGTAGGCAGATGGATGGTTTGGTTAAGAGCCACACTAGATACCACCTTTGGCATGAAGGTAGGGTTTGTCCTTAAAGATACCCTGTCCTGATGAAAAATTATAAAAGTTTCCACTGCCATTAATGCCTGTAGCTCTGAGACTCTTCGTGCTGAAGTTACTGCCAGGAGCAGAGCTGTTTTCCATGATAAAAACTTTAGATCGGCTGTATTGGCTGGCTCAAAAGGTGGTAGGGTCAGTTTTTCTAAAAACGAAACTGAGGTCCGAAGTTGGCGTTGGTGCTCTCCGGGACAGTCTTATGTTTTTAGCCCCTCTGAGGTACTGCTTTAGCAAGGGATGACAGAATAAAGGAGGATCCGTGTTGTAATGTGCAGAAATGGCAGAGGCATGGATCTTAATTGATGAAAAGGATAGGCCTCTGTCTAGCATCTCAGTTAAGTATTGTAAAATCTGAGGAATGTTTGGAACAAAAGGGTCAAGGCTGTGAGCCTGGTTCCAGGCGCAGAATCTCTTCCATTTTTCTGAGTAAGCTTTCCTGGTGCTAGGCCTCCTGGCCTCCAAAATGACATCCTTAACATCTTTAGAGAGAGGTGTTGCCTGTTTGACTAAAGTATCTGCCATGCAGCCAGGTTTAGGGTTTTGAGCTGACCATGCAGGATCTGATTGTTTTGTTGAGTCAGAAGGTGTGGAATTTGGGGCAAAATCCATGGTGGGCCCTGAGCCAAGTTCCTTAAGATAGGGTACCAGTGCTGGCGTGGCCAGTCTGGAGCAATCAGGATCATCTGTGTTTTTTATTGTCTGGCTTTTAGGAGTACCTTTGAAAGTAGAGGCAGTGGTGGGAAGGCATAGACTTTTAGGTTTTTCCAGCTGAACAGAAGAGCATCCACTTTCCATGCTTGTTTGTGATAAGTCCTTGTGCATAATCTTTGTAGCTGGCAATTCAGAGGGGAGGCAAAAAGATATATGTCTGGGCATCCCCGTTTTTGTGTTATCATGCTGAAGATTTGTGGATTCAATTTCCATTTGTGAGGGTCCATGATATTTCTGCTTAGGTCGTCTGCCAGAGTATTTTTCTTTCCTGGCAGGAATTGTGCTTGCAGGTGAACTTGGTAAGTTAGAGCTGTGTTCCACAAGGTCATGGGTTGCCTGCATATGGGATAAGAATGAGTGCCCCATTATTTGTTTATGCACCACATTACTGTGGTGTTGTCTGTCTTTAGTAATAGTTGTCCTGGATGTAGAAGGTCCTTGAAAGCTGTTAGGGCATTTTGCACAGCCAACATCTCTTTTTGATTGATGTGAAGATGCATCTGGTCTGTGGTCCACTTGCCCTAAATTTATTTATTTATTTTTTATTTTACATTTGTTGACCGGGCTAGTCTAGCTGGATATATGTCCATTTTCAGTAGAGGCCCGGGGAGAAAAGCTCCACAAAGTTAAGTACAATAGAACAAGACAAAGACAAAGATAGGTACAGCATCATTAATGCTAAAGACAGGGCAATTGAATAGAGGTAGTACATAAATATTCAAATACATAGAAAATACACCAATCATGTAAAGTGGAAAAAATACACATTTTTTTTTTGCAACACACAGTGAAATACATCCATGTTAATGAGAGGCATAGATTATAGGAAGTTTGGCAGAAGAAAAGGTAAGGGAGGTGGAAAAAGAGTTAACCAGGGTTAGTGCAAGAGCATAGCCAGTGTTTGTTGAGATAAATTTTTAGCTGTGTTTTAAAAAGCAGAAGAGGGGACAAAGAAAGGATTTCTGAAGGAAGTTTATTCCATATTTTGCCAATTGAGTTGGAAACGAGACAGTCACTTGCAGAATTATTGGGTTTGGTTATATTTATCCATAGTTTGTTGGAAGAGCGTAAATGTTTCAGGTTATTGTATGGTGAGATGAGGCTAGAGAGTATAGGTGTTTTGGTTGGTTGGTATATGATCTTATGAGCTATTATGAGTTGTTGCAGTGTAAGTAGGTTCTGAAATTCAAGCCATCCTAGATTTCTTAGGTTCAGACAGTGGTGGGTTTTGTAAGGGGATCCTGTGGCAAATCGAGCAATATTATGGAAAGATGTTGCTAATTTATTGAGGTTGTTTTTGGAGAGATTAGTGTATATGGGGGAAGCATATAGAAGGGTAGAAATCAGGTGTGATCTGGCTAAGGTGGTCCTTGCTTCAGGTGAAAGGAAGGGTTTTATTCTATAAAGGGATCCAATTTTTTTATTAACTAATTTTATTGTGTTATTGACGTGAGTGTCAAAGGTGAGATTATTGTCAATAGTAATACCTAATAGTTTGGTTGTTGAGTCAGGAGAGATGAGAGTGCTATCCATGGCAGAAATAGTGAGGTTTAGTGGGGTAGATCTACGGGAAGGTGAGAATAATAGTAATTTGGTTTTCTTAGGATTAAGGAGTAGGCAGCGATTAGAGAACCATTGTTCAACAGTGGTAAAAGCTTTTTGAGTGATTGACTGTAGTTCAGTTTGTGACTTAGCAGTGCAGATAATAGTAGAGTCATCTGAATATTGTATGCAGGTTGTATGTGGGATAGCTACTTGGAGGTCGTTAATAAAGATGCAAAATAGAAGAGGGCCTAAGATAGAACTTTGAGGTACTCCTAGAGAAGTAGGGAGGAGGTTGGATAGTGCATTTTTCCAAAGAACTGCTTGTTGGCGGTCTTCTAGGTAGGATGTAAACCATGTTAATGAAAGAGGATCAAGTGAGAGAGATTTTAGTATGTGCAGAAGAAGTTTATGGTTTACCATGTCAAAAGCTTTTGATAAGTCTATGAAGATAGAAGATGAAAGGTAATTATTGTTTCGGTTGAAGTTAATGGAGTTGGTAAAGGAGAGAAGAGCAGTGGTAGTACTGTGGGAGGGTCTAAAACCATGCTGACAGTTTGCAAGTAGGTTGTTTTTCAGAAGGTGATTCAGTAGTTGCTTATGGATACATTTTGCCATGATTTTAGCTATTGGAGATAGGAGAGCTATAGGACGAAAGTTAGAGAAGTCATTAGACTTACCACCTTTGTGAAGTGGGATGATGTGAGATATTTTCCAGATAGAGGGGAAAATACCTTCGATTAAGGATATTTTATCAGAATAGAGATGGGGTAGGCAATAGCTTTGGCAGATATTTTCAAGAATTCAGCAGGAAGCTTGTCTGCAGAAGGAGTAGATGGTTTTAGTTTTTGGAGCAATGATAAGATATAGGAGGTAGGTATGGGTTGAAGGTGAAAGGAAGGAGGGTGATTTAGGGAAGGTGAGAGTAGCTTAGAGGTGTCAGGAGAGAGATGACTGGCTAGAGTTTGAATAGTATTAGTAAAGAATAAGTTAAAGTTGTTAGCTGTTTGTATGAGATTCTCTGGGTTGCAGTCCTGTGGGTTAGGTGTGATAGACTGGCCAGGGGAGAAGAGATTATTGATGCTGGTCCAGAATTTTTTTGGGTCCTTTTTTAAATGCATTTTCCTGCCATGTGTGCTCCCCAGGCGTAATCCGAAGCATCTGTTAGAGTTTGCTCGGCTGTGGGTTGGGTAAAAGGCTGACCCTTGTTTAGGTGACATGCCTGTGCCCACCATCGAAACTCCTGTTGTAGGCAGGGAACCACTGGAATTACTGCTTCTAGACTGTGAGAATGTTGAGACCAAACACTTTTTAGGTACCATTGTAATTTCCTCATATGCAGTCTGGCATATGGTATTAGTAGTATGCAGGATGCCATGAATCCCAGGGCCTGCAGAATTTTTCTTGCAGGGAGATGGGACGTTTTTGCCAGTAGTTGAAAATATTGAGTTAGTTGCACTTGTTTGTCTGGCGTGAGGTGAGCCATCTGGGCCGTTGTATTTAAGCTGGCACCCAGGAATGTAATCTGTTGTGAGGGCACTAGTTTTGACTTCTTTTCGTTTACTGTGTACCCTAGAGAAATTAGCAACTTTTTCACAAACGCCAGATGCTGTAGAAGATTGTCCTTTGTCTCTGCTTGAATGAGGCAGTCGCAGGTATGGATATATTTGAATTCCTTTTTGTCTGCAAAATGCAATTACTGGTGCCAGGCACTTTGTGAAGACCCTGGGCGCAGTAGATAAGCCAAAGGGCAGTGCAGAGAATTGATAGTGCATTGTACCTGCTTTGAATCTGAGGTATCTTCTGCAATTTTGTCTGATAGGGACATGCAGGTATGCCTCTTTGAGGTCCAGAGTAACAAGCCAAGCCTTCTTGCCCAGCATGGGTAGAAATTGCTGTAATGTCAACATTTTGAATTTCGGAATCTCCAGGTAAGTATTCAGAATTGAAAGGTCCAGTATAGGTCTCCAGGCTTTGTCCTTTCTGGAGACCAGGAAGAGTCTTGAGTAAAATCCTTGTCCTTGTTCCTGTTGTGGTACTTTTTGTATAGCTCTCATATCCATGAGGGCCGAAATTTGTTTTTGTGCCTCTGCCCATTGATTTTGTGGCAGGTCTGGCATTCCTTTTAGCTTTGGTAAAGTATGGAAGTGGAATCTGTAACCTTGAGACACAATATTCAGGACCCATTTGTCTTGGGTGATTGTTTGCCAGTTTTGAGAAAAAAGTGCTAGTTTCTCCCCTAAGGGGGCTTCAAAAGGGACGTGCTTAGCGTACACAAAGGAAAGTCATTGTGACGGTTTCCTGTAAGGTTGAGACTTGTCCTCACCTCCTTTTGGGGTTGAGGTGCCCCACTGGAGCCTTGGGGTTGAGATCTGCCTCTTGGGCGTCTGTATCTGCCTCTCTGTGGCCTGTCTGACACTGGAAAGGAGCAATTTTTTGTTGGCCAATTTTTGCCAAACCGAGGTGGCTGTACCTGTAAGAAATCCTTGACTGTTTGCATAGATTTAGCTTTATCCTCCATTTTCTTTAACACCTCTTCTGCCTCAACACAAAACAAGGTATCATATTGTAAAGGAGCATCCAATAACTTTGCCCTAACATGATCAGGTAAACTCTGTTCTTTTAACCAAGCATGTCTTCGAATAACAGAACCTGTAACTGCGGCTCTACAAGAGGCTTCTAAAGAATCAAAACCACATTGCAAAGTATGTTTTCCCACCTGTTCAACTGCATGCAATAAATCCTGCATTTCTTTACAATCAGGAGCTTCTGAGCTTGCAAGCATTTTCTGTTTTAATTGAGCCATTAAATATTGTTGGTACTTAAGCATGTGAAACTGGCAATTTAAAGCTCTTACTGCTAAAGTTGCAGACGTGTATACTTTCTTCCCCCATCTATCCAAAGCTCTGGAATCTCTGTCAGAGGGTACTGGATTTTTTGCAATGGAAGCCTTAACCCCTTTTGGACCCTGGGAAATAGTTTCTGGATCAGCAGAAGGGTTTTTGTAAAGAAACTTGTGAGAGTCAGGGACTCTATAATACCTATCTGGCTTGGCTGGAGCAGGGGGCAAAGAGTCAGGAGATAGGCTGGATTCAGAGAACACATCATCCACAATGTCTAGCACAGGCGGAACAGCCAGGGGCCTGTGCTGAGGCAATAAGAGGAAATCCCTGAGCCTTTTCTTGGATTCTGAGTAATCCTGATTTTCCCAATGGAAATGTTCCCTCATGGTATGTAAAGTTTCCCAAAAGAATAATCCTCAGGAGGAGAGGCTGAAGGGATAGATTCCTCAGCATCAGAGTCCTCATAGGGGGGTAAAGAGTATCCCTGGTCTGAAGAGGAATCAGAGGAAATGGAAACCGGATCAGAGGAGTCATAGTCTGTATCCTGCCTAGGCCTTTTCTCAGGAGGGGGATGGGAACCCCTGATTAGAGTAATGAGGTCTTCGGCCATTTTAAGCATCTGTTTCTTAGGCATAGAGGACTGTCCAGGAAAATGCTGTACTTGTTTCTTTGTCTTTAATGGTACCTTTGTCTTGGCTGTTTTAATGGTAAGTTGTGAAGGTCTGAAAACACCCTTAGAAGCCAGTGCCTGCTCAGCGGCTCCGGACCCATCTGACGGATTAGTTTCCGTAGGCCCAATACCTTGAGTTTCCAGAGGCCTAGATGTCTCCACGTGGGAGTCAGAAGCGGCTCTGAGGTAGCGGGTGTCAGGGGCTGTGAAAGCACCTCACTGAGAACCGGCGACTGGCCTAGAAGAGGTTTCGTCGTCGGTTTTGGACCTCGGATGCCCGTCTTTATCCTTGTTTTTGCGTTTTTTCGGTATTGAGGTCGTTGGCCAAAGTAGTGTAAAGCAAAATCAAAACGTCTTTTTATAGTGCGTTTGTTGAATCTAGCACAAAACCCACAACTAGTGACGTCGTGATCAGGGCCTAGGCATGGAATACTGTAAGAGTGGAAGTCCTTATGAGGTATGTGCTTCCCACAAGAAATACAATTATTAACTTTTTCTGACATCGGTCTGAGGCAAGGAAAAGGTTTCCCCAATGGGGTACTTAGCTTTATTGATGACTTCGGATCTGAAATTCGACTTCGAAAATCCAGGAGTCGGCCAACCGGCACTTGCGAACTGCTTCTGATTCGGGCACCGCGCGGCAAGAAAGACTGAAGAAAATGGCGTCGGATGCATATTATATACCCCTGGCGCACTGACGTCAGGGAAGAAGCAACAGCAACCGATGCCGGACCAAGATTTTGGAACTCTGATCGACTGCGGGACCGCCTGATGGCAGGATAACCCAAGTGTGATGACTGCAGCAGTGTAACACGATGAACATTGGAGATGGTAGACTGTTTCGAGGAGGGAAATGGTGCCTTAGACTTGAATGCTGAACTTTCTTACACTGATATTGGAGATGTACAAGACAGCCCCAACAACTATGTTAAAGATGCAGCTTCAAATTATCAGCTTTGAGACAAACCCTGCTCCAAAATTATAACAGTTAGATGGGGGAGAATGGGTTACTAGAATGTCTAGCCTGGAATAGTGGTCGGCACTGAATAGTCAGGTCGCTGGTCCAGGACAGGCTTTGAAGCAAACTGTGCCAAGACCTACACCAGGGAAGAATATGGTGAGGGAAGAGCCAAGCCAGCTCTATCTACCTTTGGAACTTAAGGGGATGTGAGAATTCTCATCCTGATCTGCATCTTCAGAAAGGTCCTCATCATACAATCCAAATCTGCCCTGGATGTGCTTTTAAAACTCTTCAGATCATCTTTCTTCTACTCTGTATCCTTGTATCGGTCTGGAGGCAATAAGCCATTAATCAACTTATTCTTATGGTCTGATTAGAGCTCTGGGCCTAAAGGCTTTACATATCTGGCAGTCCTCAAATGTTCCACACCCAAGCAGACAACATACATACGAGTGTCTTGGCGTGGGGTTTTGTGCCCACAATTCTGACACTTTTTAAAACCTTTTTCTTTTTCCTTCTCTTTCCTCATAGCTACAAGAAAAGAATGGAACAGCACAGCAGCACCCCAACAACCACAGTCATCTAAAAGAATTATACTAACTAGCCTAACTTGAAATGGATCAGATATAAAATATAAGGGTCTTTTTTTTCCAACTATGACAGCATGAAGGCCAACACAAAAGTGGAAAAAGGCAAGAGAAAAAAAGGGGACTTAAAAGGGAAAATAGTACTAGGCTAAAAACATGCTATAATGATATTAGTAATAATAAATGAAAAAAAATAAAATGTAATATTAATATGCAATAAAGTTTGAGGAACAGCACTCAATGGAAGCAGAGTTGAAATCCATGTCTATTTGCAATGGTGGCAAACAAGATCGGAGATAATCATACAGACTAGGACATAAGTGGAAAAACTTTCTTAAAGGAGCCTCAAGCTGAAGCACTAGTTTTGCTGGGTTGATCAGACAGGTGGCTTGAGGACCCAAATGTTGGATCAGACCCCCCCCCCCCATGCTTTCAGTAATGAAAGGGAGTTCCTTATTCTACAATGCCTGTCACCACAATGGCACTTTGGTAAAAACTCTGAGAAGTGTGTGTGTGTGTGTGTGGGGGATCAAATGGTAACAACTTACATTGTGAATAGGAATCTCCTACAGTGACACCAGTCAATGATATGGCAAAATGCATCCATCACTTTCACCAACCCTGTAGAGGAACAATGATGCAGCAAGGGGGGAAATCACCACTTAGAATTTGATGCAAGAGATACTTACTGAGGTCGTTCAGGTCCAAATTGAGACAGGAGTCTCTTATCCCACCTGATATCCCCAGTGGAACAAAGCAAAGGTGAAAGTAGAACCCTATAACTTTTGTGCATTTCTGCAAAGAAGGAAGAGGCTCTGTTATCCCCTTCCAAAGCAGTGTTGGTGCATGGTATATAACAGCTGTCATGGGCAGCTCACTTCCCCAAGTTTAGGTGTTCTGGAGGAGGACCAAATAAGTTTAAAAATGTTACCTACAGCCTCACCTACAAACCACTGAACTGTGGTGATGGTTCTCCAACCCAGGGTAAACTCGGACAACTACTTACCGTGTGAAGTTCTATGTGGTAGCCAGGACTACAACTGCAATCCCAGCAAAGTCACCCTCCTGAAACTCAACCAGTACAACTGGGGGGGGTTAAAACTGTCGCATTCTTAGGGAGGGACCCTAATTACTCTACGTAAGTAGGTGAGGCCTTCATTTTAATAGAAAATAGGGGTGGCCTACACAGCAGGATAAAGCCAACAACAAACAGACTCTCTGTTGTCAACACCTTTTCCTGTTTTCGAAGCCCAGAGGTAGGTCTTGGTGGGCTTGACCTAGGTCACCCCAGAAGGCAGCACCTAGGCATCCTGAAGAGGACTGCTTAAGCCACATCATTTAACTTGGTAAATTACAGAGTTTGCCATCTTAGTTCTAACATCAGCACGGTCAAAACTACAGCAAGCTACATGAAAGTCTGCTGCAGTGACATGGCAAGGATCTTTTTTTACAACCTCCCCGATTCCAGAGTCAAGGAGGTGACAGATTTTCCACAGCTTGATCCACTAGGGAAAACTGAAATGTAGAGAGATGAGACAAATAATTAAGAGCTCAAAGTCCCAAGGTGGCAAATAATAAAACACTCTTGCCCATACTGTCCAAAGCCTTTGACTCCATATCTGGCACAAAGGTTCATCTCTAGGACTTAATGCTGTTCCAAAGAGATCAGGGAGAAGTCTTCAACAGAATGATCAATAAGGATATTGTGTCACTCTGATTGCTTAAAGGGTTAATTACAGAAGACTGTGCTCAGAAACTCAGAACATTCACTCAACATTTCCAGAAGTCTGTGTGCAAAGAATCCAGCATATAGCAGCATGATTATAATCACTACAAATCCTCACCAAGGTGCACTTCAAATACTAATAATACACATCATATGCCTTATGCTCAAGAGGATGGAGCTCCATGTTTGAAGTTAAAATTTATTTTTAATATGGCAGCAGCTAAGAAAGTAAACTAAAGTGAGTAAATGAAGCATGGATTAGCCCAAATATCAACAGCCAAGGCACCTTAACTAGAGGTGCACAGAAATCACGCAGCAATGAGGAATAATGGAGATGGAGGAAAGCAACTCTGTCTGCAGTTTAAAGAATGGTGCCCCAGGAATACTTGGAAATCACACTAATCCTTACCATGATAACCCACAAGAAAGGGGAAAAATGTGCTCAGCAGTGACTATTTTATGATTCAGAGGATGCACTTGAATTTTCAGACATATTGCCGCATACTGATAAAATATTCAAAACATCCTGCAGTAGAGCAGGGTCCCTTCAACACTGGTGGAGAATTGCAAAAAGTGACACTATGCCATTATGCACCCAGTGCAAGTCTGGTCGCAGTCAAAATCACTCAACTATGCCCAAGGCACTGGGTGCAGGATTCACATGTTGCACTAGTACAAATAATTCAGGTGGAACTATCAAAGAAAAATGTGATGGGAGTAAAACACTAATTAACATTAAAGCCCTAGAGCATATAATTAAAATGAATGATATAAATGTAAAGGCAAACAAATACCAGAAAACGCCAAAGATGTTTTAAGGACAACATCTGAACAATTGCCACTTAAAATTAAACACTTATACTACATTAACTCAGTGTAAAACAGGAATAGCATCACACAATAATGTTAACCACCAAAGAAAATTTTCATCACTGAAAAATAAACAGCAGCATACACTAATTAATTTTCCTGTCAAGTCTACATTATACAGACAGCTTACACTGTCCATAGTAATATCAGTTCAAATGGGAACAGCATACCTGCTCTACTATATGCATTTGTTGGCAGGGTATAGCACTGATCCAAGTGGACCATTTTCAGATTCAGACTGAAGTTTACAACCAGATTTAAAAAAAGAAAAAATAAAGGATAAAAGGTAATAAGGAATTGATTATATAGTAATTTACATTAAGAAAGTGCAGCTGTGCAAGTAAACATACCATAACTGTAGATGTTCAAATGATCCCTGCTGCAGTGGCCTTAGCTATATAGGCTATATCCTGCTATTGATATAACAGCTGGCACCTTCCACACACCCAAACTGTCAGGCAGCTCCAAGCCCTTCAGAGCTTCCCTGCCAACAGAGCAAGGGAAGCGGAACCCTGACTGGACAATGCTGGACAGAACAAAAATGAAATAACTACACCCTGGCATAAACATACCAAAAAACAAGGAGGATGGAGGGAGAAGCTACAGAAACAGTGATTATTCAAACACCTACTGCTATTAAGTTTACTTGTAAAACTGTACTATGTTCATTATATTGATCAGTGCTGCAATAACCTTAGCTATATGGATAGACTACCCTAGCTGACTACATTTTGGGAGGTGGAAGGAGAAGAGTCCAGGAGCCCCTGGAGAATGGTCTTACAGCGCTTTAAAAAGTATGTACAGAGATCCAAGTAGCAGCTTCTATAATACTTGTAGAATCCAACCCTTTCCAAAAAGCCATTGATGAAGCCAAGATACTGAACAAGAGGGCCTTGCACCTGTCTGGAATAGTTTTACTGTGCTGAGTATAACAGGTAATAGCCTTAGATAACCACTTCTAAACAGTCTACTTTGAAACATGTTGTCCCTTCTTACCTTCACAAGAAATTAACAATTGAGCTGAAGATCTGAAAGATTTACTCCTGTCAAGATAGTACCAGAGTCGTCTGTGGACATCCAAGGTACTGAGTATCCTCTCTCCCTCATTTTTGGGTTCAGGAAACAAAACAGGGAGATGGATAGCTTGGCTTAATGCAAGCTTGGATATCACTTTAGGCATAAAAGGAGGATTAGTTCCCAAAGAAACTCAGCCCCTATGGAAAATAATATAGGGTTACAGCTTGCAACTCCGGTACACCTTCTTATAGAGGTCAGAGCAATCAGTAAAGCCGTTTTCCATGTTAAGAACTTCAAGTCAGTCAAGTGAGAGTTGTTTCAAATGAAACAAGCATTAGCTTCTGCAACACAAAATTAAGATCCCAAAGAGGGGCCACTGGTTTTCCTGAAGGCCTCTTCTGCAAAATCCCTTTCAAAAATATATTGACATAAGAATGCAATGAAAGAGGAGGATCCATGGGTAGACATGCTGAAATTGGCGATAAATTAACCTTGATAGAGGATTAAGAAAGAGCATAGGTTGTAGCTTACAGAAATATTGCAAAAAACAGAGAACAACTAGCCCTGAATGTTGTTGATACCAACTAGAAAACCTTTCCCATTTGCTAATTTATGATTTTTTAGTAGCAGACTTTCCTGCTTCCATTTGTACTTGCAGTAAACAGGTGCCTAAAAGGAATTAAGACCTTATTCAGGCAGTCAGTTGAAGCTGATTGATGTCTGGGTATAGCAAACATCCCTGCTCTTCAGTGAATAGATCCACTCTGAGGAAGCTTGTGTAATTGCCCCGGCCATTTCCAAAAGGGAGAACCACGGCTGCTGGAGTCAGAAGGGAGTCACCAAAATGATTTGGGGGGATTCCTTCTGAATCTTCACAAGTACCCTGGATTTCAGGGGAAAGGGTGGAAAAGTATACAGGAACATTTCTAACCAAGGAAAAGAAAAGGCATCCACCTTCCAGGCCTTCTTGTATGGTGTCCTGGAGCAGAATTTTGCCAGCTAATTGTTCAGAGACAAGGCAAATAGGTCTATCTAAGGAACTCCCCATGGATGGATCAAATCTCTTTTAAGACTCCTTCATCTAGCTTGTTTTCTTGCTCAGTCTTGTCTGTCTCACAGTTTTGTTATGCTGGTACATAGGATGCCTGTAGAATAAGATTGTACTGTGAAGTCATATCCCATGGTAACATGGCTAGTCTGCAGAGAGGGTACACCCTGGTGTCCCTTGCTTGTTGATGTACCACATGACTGTGGTATTGTCTGTAACAATTTGAAGAGGTACTGGGGACCAAAGATGATTCAGAGTTTTGAGCGGCTCAGTGACAACCCTCCAATGGGCCAGTAATCAAGGAGCCTCAATCCTCACCAATGGCACCTGTGCGGAACGTTCACTGGCAGGATAACAGGTACACACACAGTATCTCCAGATGCAGCTCTCTGCATCAAGCACAATTTCCCTTAAGAACACACAGGGAGCACAGTCAGCCCAGGGGCTGGTTCTCCTCTCTTTCTCTGATCCCTAACAAGACTCCCCACTGGCACAGCTGTAGAGTTGAGTCCTTAGCCAGGGTTTCAAGCCTAGTCCAACACTCTCTTTGTCCAACCAGTGCTTCGTGTCTCTGCCCAAGTAGCTCACACACACACACACACACACACACACACACACACACACACACACACACACACACAGGAAAGGTTGCCACAGGTTTACTAGCTATGCCCCTTTTTGCCCAGACTATAAGGTAGTTATCACTGCAACCAGAACTTCTCGCCAGCAACTTTAAGGCCCTTAACAAAGGGTGTCCAATTTTATTGTGTAATATTAATATTAATACAAATGGTAGTCTGACCAAGAGTAAGACTATTAGAAGTGGCCCACACAATGTCACCAAATTAAATATGCAAATATTTGCAAAACTTAAATATCTCTACAAAGATCAGCCACAGCGAAAAGTTTAAATATATTTAATAATAAAAAGGACAAGACAATACTAAGTATATATTCACAGTGATATCAAAGTTCAAATTAACATTTACAGACAGGCTCAAAGAAAAATAATATCTAAGCCAAGCTTCAGTATATTCCTGACTGAGTCTAGGAGAGTTTTATTCCCTACTTACTTAATAGAACAAGACAGATGGTGGTCATTACACTCTGCTTGACTGCACACTGCACTGTACTTGCTCACTACCATATTTTTCTATATAATTAGTCTAAATTACTCTGTTACTGCTTACATTTATGTATTTTTTTTGTGAATTTTTTTTTTTATTTCACTTGGGCTGGGCCTGAAATTGGTAAGTATTGATCTGTGCATTACCCCAATAAACAAATATGAAGAAAGATCAATAGCCTGAATTAAACCCGGAGAAGGACCCAGTAAACTACTCTTGTCTAAGGAAAGTTGAGGAGGAACAGATACAAGTTTTCTATTTTTCTTTGACAGAAAAAATGGGCCCAACTGTGTTACTAATGGCAGCAGCAGCTTTCATAGGTATGGGCACACAGTTCTGACAAGACAAGGAAACCTTCCCTGTTCCCCATCCTAGGGTTAACAAGAGTGACTTTCCCTTAACCATTTAGGGGACCCCCAGACATAGAAGACATGGATAACCCCCATTTTAAAGTGGTTGTAGGTGCCATATGAGAGGGATCTGGGGTAAAAGATGAGTGGTTTACAATACAACAAATGACCACACTAGAATCATCCACCTGTGGTTGAGGCAAACTGCTAGTCTACTATGACAAAGGCTGTTGAACGTTTTCCTTTTGTGACTAGAAGAAAGACTGTGGGACCGACAGACTGTTTCATGGTCAAGCTGAAAATGGCGCAATTTTCACCCAGGAAAACAAGCAGCAAATGCCAGGTTAAAACAAAAAGTCTTTAAAATTCTCTTTCTTCACAGACGAGCATTGTAAAAAGCACTATGAAACACTTTGCCAGTAATACAAAGTAAAATAAATACAATTTCTCCACAGAAAATGTTTTTTAGTTACTTTAAACAACTTCAAAACTGAAAGGAAAAAAAGAAAGCTCCCATTTAGAAGTACAGTACAATCTTGTCAGACTATGTTAAAACAAACTCCTAGCTTTAACTTTACTGAAGAGGAAAAGTATTAATGATAAAATTATTAAATTTAAGTTTTCCCCCATAGGAAACTTATCTGTCCAGCAAATGAACCATATAAGCCAACAGTCAATCCTTGACAACCTCAGAGGAGCATATTCTTTGGCTTCAGTAAAGATCTGAAGGGCTCGGTGTCCAAACTTATCTTTTAGTCAGCTCTGCTTCAGCTGCCTGACAGTTTGGATTCATAGAAGGTGCCCTGAAGGTTTGGAAGCTGGTTGGCTGTTATATCCTTGGCAGGATATAATCTACATGGCTAAGACTATAGCAGCAGTGATCAAGATGATGAACATAAAAATACAATCAACGTTACAACAGATCATCAGTGCAAGTTCGGCAATAGGTTGCTGAGCTTCTTACAGCAAGAACAGATAGACTAGTAAAAGCATTTACACTACATAACTAATATTGTACTGCACTATGGATTCTGGTAAAACAATACAATTCTTGTACTACATAATGAACTTTTACAAAACTACAAAAAAGTCATACTTTTTAACACTGAGGTATGTATATCAAGAGGAGGAAGTAGGGGAAGGAATTGTAAATGTAATTGGTGAGTGGGGAAAGAGTAGATGTGGTGAGGTTGGGAGGGGGAGTTAAAGCTGCATGAGGAAAGTCTTAAGGGAATGAAATAGTAAGAAGTGGAGGGGAAAGGAGGCAGAAAGGGGAGGTGTATGGAGGGGAGGGTGGCAGTACATTTGCTAGAGCTGTATTTATTTGGAATATCCCAGGTTTGAGAGGAGGAAGGCCTTTGCTTGAACGGATCTGAGAGCTGATGTCAGTTCGGTGTATGAGGCTGTGGAAGGAGAAGTTGTGCTGTATCTGTAATGTATTGGGATGTGTGGCTACTGCAAGAGGTTCAGTATTCTAATGTGGGGAGTAATGAGGGCTAGTGGACCTCACAGAATTGGCAGTAGTAAGTATGCAAAGACTGTTGACAAACTGTGTTGTGGAATACATTAAGAGTAGGTACCGCTTCTAAAGCAACTGCATTAGGATTGGTTGAGCAGGAAATCTTTCAGCCGTTTATGGCAATCATGACTTGTAATGATTTAATATCTTCAGGTATGATTTCCTAAACTTTAGGACCAGTGTAGAAGGGACATGCTCTGTGCATTTCAGGTTGGATAGTGCAGTCTGCAAATAGGGCATAGTTTGAGAAAAGGACCCAAGATAATGGGCAGACCTCTTTCTGGAATTCTCTGAAAAGAAAAGGGGAAACTTTCTTCCCCTGTCAACTTGTATAATAGGGTATCCAGCAGGAGGGAAGCTATTTGTGGTCTGGGCAGCCATTTGGCTTTTTGCAAGAATAATACAATGGTGTTCCCTTTCAGGGCATAGGTTACTGAACCAGCAAATGCTGTCTGAGGTGATGTGAAAAGTAGTACATTTAGTTTGTGAAGCAGAAACAATTAGTTGGAGATAATATTCAAGTGAAGGGTGGAGAACTCCTTCCTCTACTGCTGCCCCAGCTGACGGACAGAAAAAGTGGGAAATTTTCCCAGACCAGAAGTTTGTTTTTAGTAACCTGAATGTGATACTGGAAATTAAATGAAGAGCCTAGTCAGATTCCAAGGTCTCAGCAGTACGGAACTCTTTCCAGCAGCTGATTTTGGTTGCAGGAAATGCGACCATGAGTTGTAAAATTTGGAGACTTTTTGCAGAGTTCCAAAGAGCACTCTTTTTTTTTTTTTTTGAAGTGGTGTATTAAGTTGTACCTGGTCTGCCAGTTACTTAGCAATGCCAGGTCAACTTCAAGCAGCTCTTTTATGATAGCAGGTATGGGTGGCGCATCTGTAGATGACGGTCATCTGCATACAGCAGAATTGGGAGAGGGCAGGTGCCTCAAGGGAAGCTGATGACAAAAAGATAGAACAGAATAAGGGGAAAGTATTAAGCCTTGAGGGAAACCTTTGATGAAGTCATCTAAAATAGACTGTGTGGATCCAGTCTGTATCTTGAAATATCTGCAAGACAGAAAAACTTTAAACCATAGGGCTGCATCAGTACTGATGCTTGCAGTGGTTAGGGAATGTAGTAGGAAAGAGACCTCTGTCAAAGGCTCTTGCTAGATCAAAAAAAGATTACTGCTTGCAGTGGTTAGGGAATGTAGTAGGAAAGTGACCTCTGTCAAAGGCTCTTGCTAGGTCAAAAAAAGATTACTGTTGGTTGCAATTATCACTGACAAGTGGCAGCTAGTTTCTGATCTATTTTGGAGTATGATCAATAAAGTTGCAGAATCTCTAGATCTTCTTATAAAAACTAATTGTATTATCTCTTACATTAAATCAGATGCTCTGAATTCTGTGGAAGGCTAATTTTTCAGCTATTTAAAAAGGATGCTGCTTGTATTTTTAATCAGTTGATTAAATCTGCATCTTCATGTGGGTTTTCCATGACAATTATGGTACAGGTTACAATTACCACCACTGGCATTTTAGAGCACTGTGAAGTACTAAAGCAGCTACCAGCACTGGCTTTTTAAAACCCCTCTTAGGTGGTGGTTGCATTTAGGAAGTTTCAAGCAGATTTACCTGCATATCACCCACCTTGCTACTGCCTAAATGAGAGGTCTCACAGATATGGGACATACTCTCAACAATTTATCCCTATTGTGTGGCACCTTATTCACGAATCTATCCTCTGTATGATGCTGGCTTTCTATGGATACAAAAAGATTGTGACAATATGGGATCTGCAATTACATACTTGTAAATAATGCAAAGTATGCATTTCTACTGTTCTCTGTACTATGCAACTAGAACAGCGTCACATGGATGATGATGGTGGGAATGCCTCCTCACTGGGTTACCAGCATTCAAAAACAAACATCATGAAAGAAACAGAGAAGAGAAAATGAGAAGACTGCTGCACATGCGCATCTCAAACACTCCATGGTAAATTGTACGATAAATTAGTTGAAGTTTAATTACATGTTCTCCTAAATATTGAAAAGTGCTCATACCCATAGTGTATATACAGAAGCATTATAGAAATATGTAAATGAAATCACATGGAATCATTTCTTATCATGGGGCTGTAAATATTTTAGATATGTTTATTTAACTAACAAAAATAAGCTTGGCATTTGGGACTCAAGAATGCCACTTTTACCTTGTTTGCTTCAATCTTTTGAAGTGAATGCCGATTATGAAGGGCATAGGTTTTCTTAAAAGCACAGGACACTTCTAGGCCTTATAAGTGGCATTCTTCAAGACAGGTTCCATAAGAAGGGTACCCCAAGGTTTTTGATCCTTTTTGCAGAAATACTGGGTGAAACATTCCTTGGGAGAAGGCACAGGAGTTAGATGTCAGTCAAAAATGAAGACACAGTTGTGCACCTTTATTTACCATAACAGCAGATGTTCAAATAGACAAAAGTGTGTGCAGGTATAGGAAGGATGTATGGGCATGTGTCAAAAGACTGAGCTTTCTTGCCCCAAATAAGAAGACAGAAGCCTACAGCTCTCAAGTCATGTCAGAGCAGCAAAGATGAAAATCTACTGTTACGGTAAGTAAACTTAGTACTATGTTCATCATTAGATCACTACTGTAGCAGTCATGCTTACATGGAATGACTGCCAAAAAGCTCAACAGAAGATATGAAATAAGGGCAAAAAATCTAGAATTCCTTAAAGAACAGCAATAGTGAGACCACAAAGTTGTTACTACAAAAGATGTAGAATTCATCCCTTTCCAAAAAGGCTTGGAAGTGGCCGTAGCTCTAGGAAAATGAGCCTTGACATTCTGTGGGTGAGTTTTGTGATTTTTCACATGATGATTAGAGTAAAACAGCTGAACGGTATGTAACAGCCATCTAGAAATTTGTTTTAACACTGACTGACCCTTTTTCTTACCACAATTGGACACAAAGTTGGCTAGACTATTATAAAGACTTTGGTTTTGTCCAGATAATATCTTAGTTGTCTATGGGCATCTAGGGTATGAAGAATCTTTCTCCCTTGTATTTTGGGTGTGGACAAAACACAGGTGGGTTAAACACATAAAGGTAATCTCTGAAACAACTCTAGGCATAAATAAAGGTTGGTTCTAAGACTCACCCTGTCGTTATGGAAGACCAAAAAAGGTTCAGCAGACATAAAGCCCCAAAATTCAGATACTTGTACAGCAGAATTTAGAGCAATAAGCAGCAGAGTCTTCAAAGTAAAAACTTTCAGAGTAGAGATGACTGCAGGATCAAAACCAGACAAAATTAACTTTGCCAGGAAAAAGTCCAGATCTCAGGAAGATGCAACTCTTTCTGGGTAACATAATATGTAACCCCCCCCCCCTTTAAAAATTGTTTAACTTTGAAATAAAGAAGGGGGATTCACTGGCAGACAAGCTAAACTGACAGAGAGGTGTGCCTTAATTGATGTGCACACTAGGCCTGAACTGAGCAATTCACATAAGCACAGGAAAACTACTGAAAACTCCAGACTTGGGATGGGTCATGTTCTGTACTGTGGCACCAACTAGAAAAATCTTTTCTATTTGGCTAAGTGCGATTTTCTAGTAGCAGGTTTCCTTGTTGTCAACACCTGTTGCCCATCCTCAAAGAAAAGGTGCCTAAATAGGATCAAAAGCCTATCATCCACACAGCTGTATTGTGATTTTGACAGGAGGGATGAATTGAGGATCCCTTGTGCTATGAGTAAGACCACCTTTAGAAGAAACTTTTTGGTTATTGCCCCTGAACAACTGAACAACTGCATGAGAAGGGAGAACCAATGATAGGCAAACCAGAAAGGGAGTCACCAGCAGTAAGTCTTTTTTTTTTTTTGATCTTCAGAAAGACTTTGGGTATTGGGTATTAAACGAAAAGGGGGAAAAATGAAGAAACATTCCCTTCCAGGGGGAATGAAAATGCACCTGTTTTCAAGAGCTCTATTCAAGGTGTCATAGTTGTCTAGTTAGGTAGGAAGCAAACAGATTTACTTTGGGAGTTACCCACAGGTGGACAATTTGCAAGAAGACACACTGGTATAGCATCCACTCATGAGGGTCTATTCCAGATCTGCTCAGAGTCTGCTGCTGAGTTATGCTCGGACAGAATCTATGTTGTCTATAAAGTTAAATTGTCATGCTAAATCCCAGACAATCAATGCTAGTCTGCAAATGGGGTAGGATCTTGACCCCCCCCTTTTGTTGTTCATGTACTACATCACTCTGGTGTTGTCTGTTATAACCAGCAGAGGTCCAACACTGATTTAAAGCTTTCACAGCATTTATCAGAACCAGCATGTCCTTAAGGTTTATGTGTCTTCATTTAAATGAGGCTCCCAAACCCCCTGAACATTGAATCCTTGAAAACACTTCCCCCCATGTGAAGTCTGAGGCATCTTTGCTAAATGAAAGACAGTGGGGGGGGGGGGGCACAAATCCTGGACTTGATTGTAAAGAAGGAACTGAGCTGGGTCAAAGTACAGGAATAAGAAATGCTAAATCCCAGACAATCAATGCTAGTCTGCAAATGGGGTAGGATCTTGACCCCCCCTTTTGTTGTTCATGTACTACATCACTCTGGTGTTGTCGGTTATAACCAGCAGAGGTCCAACACTGATTTAAAGCTTTCACAGCATTTATCAGAACCAGCATGTCCTTAAGGTTTATGTGTCTTCTTTTAAATGAGGCTCCCAAACCCCCTGAACATTGAATCCTTGAAAACACTTCCCCCATGTGAAGTCTGAGGCATCTGTGCTAAATGAAAGGCAGTGTGGGGGGGGGGGGGGGGGCAAATCCTGGACTTGATTGTAAAGAAGGAACTGAGCTGGGTCAATGTTAAGTACAGGAATAGAAAAGGATAGAAGAGGCCGTGGGGGAATGCCCAGGGCAAGAAATGGACATAATTTCAGGAAATTTGGAAGTGAGTGGTTTGAGTGAAGGTACATGGACCTTTCATGATACTTCAAATATTATACAGGAATTGAGATGTGAAATAACAGAGAAAGAAGGTTTCAGTATTTTCAATTATACTGAACTGGATATAACGGAAAGTTATTTCAGTCTTCTTAAGAAAGGTATGTCCTTTGTTCCAACAAATAAATTAAATTTGGCAAAAACGCTTTTGAATTTAAAGTTATTTTCGAGGCAGTTAAACCTCAAGATGTTTTTTAAAGGTAAGGAAGAAATTATTGAAAGGCATGAATGTATACGTTGTAGTACATTAATTCCCCCTCCTAATCCAGAAATTCAATTGTTTGAGACATACTGTGAAAAAGAAATTAGAAATTTAGTTAAACAAAGATGTTCAATCTGTTCAAATCTTACTGTTCAAGAAAATGAAATTTTGTGTTGTTTAGTAAGGGACAGACAGCTTCGCATTATGACACCACACAAGGGGGGAGGGGTGGTGATAATGCGATACACTGACTACAATACGCAGATGGAAAAAGTTCTAAATGATGAAAGTACATATCGAAGAGTCTCTAGAAATGAGATTAATATGGCCTATAGATGGCTAGATATTATTTTGGAACATGAAGTATTGGAAGGGAGAATAAGTTTAAAGGAAAAATTATTTTTAACGGTCCCCCTTCCGATTATTCCAAAATTTTTTGGAATACCGAAAACTAATAAAATCAGCTGTTAATCCCCCTTTCATACCCATAGTGTCGGCAAGAGGCTCTAAAACAGAGCCTCTTGCGGCGTGGGTAGATAAGAAGGTGGGGTAAACTTGTTAAGGGTTTGCCACATATCATTCGTGATTCATGGCACTGTCTCCAACGTTTATCTGAATTTCGTAACGCATTCAATGATTCTATTAGTATTTTGACTATCGATGTTGTAAATCTGTTTTCAGTTATTCCTCATACAACTGGAATTGAGATGTTTAGAAACAGCATCCATAATTTGTCAGATATGGATGAAGGGAAAGTGGAGATAGTGGTCGAACTTATGGAGATAGTTCTCAAGAATAATTTCATGATGTTTGAAGGTGAACTATTCCATCAGGTTTCGGGAGTAGCAATGGGGGCCAAATGTGCCCCCATTTTTGCAAACCTTGTATTGTTTGACTGGGAGAACAGATTTGTTTTAACTTCAGAATTCGCCTCACATATAGTTTGTTATAACAGATTTCTGGATGACATTCTAATTCTTTGGAAGGGAGACCTTGATGAGGTGAATGAGTTTATAGATTTTTTGAATGGGACAACTGATTTACTGATTTTTCTGAAGTTTACATACAAGTGGGATAACAAAACTATTAACTATTTGGATATTAAATTCAGTGTGGAAAGTGGCATCTTAGAAAGTTCTATCTATAGGAAAGAATCCTATTCAAATAGTTTATTGTATTTTACTAGTCACCATCCGTTGTTCCAAAAACGTAGTGTTGTGAAGGGACAGATGGTGAGAGTTTCTAGGTTGACGAGTGAGGAAACTAGGTTTAAGGAAGAAATGTATACTCTTATAGGAATGTTTTTGGAAAGAGGGTATCCCCTCAAACTATTAATAAAATTGAAGAAGGAAGTAGAAAAGAAAAGAAGGTCTAGTTTCAAACCTATATTGTCATTAGAGAACAATTTCCAAGGGGAAAAAAAGAACAATTCTCACACAATAGGTATTGTTTTACAATTTAGTGAAAGAACACCGGAGATAATTAACATCATCAATAGGGGCTGAGACATGATCTTTGATGGAAATATAACTTCTGTTAGGTATAAAACCCCAAATAATTCATAGTAGGGGAAATAATATTAAAAAATATAATTGAGAGACATCATGATAGTTATACCAGTGTTTCATTCATGTCCAAGTTTGAGAATTGTAGGTATTGTAGGTATATAAACAATGGGCCCTACGTTGATATTAGTGGTTTTGGAGTATCAGTGAACTGTCCTGGTAGATGTAATTGTAATTCCATGAGAGTGGTCTATGTGGCCACTTGTCTTTCCTGTCCGGGTTTTTACATAGGAAAAACTACTCGTCGACTTAGGGACAGGATTAGTGAACACTTAAGAGCAATTAAAAACAAGGACCTTCATAATGCCTTGTATTTACATTCTATGCAGTGTATACATTTTAAAAAATTTCTATTTTTTATTATTGATAAAATATCTGACAATGGATGGGGGTTGATTGGGAATCTATCCTGGAAGCACATGAGCCTATGTGGCAAATACGTACTGATGCCACATGCTTTTCTAGGGTTGAATGAGTACATTTCCATCAAGCCTTTCTTAAAAATAAAACACAATAAAATAGGGTAATAAACACCAAAGTATTTATGTAATATAAATAGGAATGGGGAATATTGATTATCATTTTATTTTATATATATATTTTTAAGAATAAATATGAAATGGTATACATGTTTGATATGTTTTTTTAAAGTGGAATTGAGTAAACTAAGAATTTTCTCAATGATTGTATATTCAGCAATTGTTTGTTGATTTTTTAAGAAAATGCTTCTGTTTTGTTTTCTTATATTATCTTTTTTACTTTTAGGTCTTTGAAAAATGAAAAAAATGAAAAAAAGTTTTTAATTGATTAATTGGTTAATTATTGCTGAATAGTTTAAAAGAGGAGAATGCATTGTAAGCGAACAACTCTGATGATGCCTTTGGTTTGTTAACCTTGGCGAAAGCGCTTAGTTGTTCGTATTCCTTTGGTGGATGTTAATATTGGATTTGTGGATTATTGAGCATTAAGCCGCTATCAGCTCCATTGTTTCAATGCTTTTTTTCTTTTTTTTGCATTGTTTAGGTCATTGACCTGTTGTTTTTCATTTAAAGGATAGAAGATACTGATGTTGGGCCAAAAGAGACTTGCAAAACCACTAAATTTTCCTCATGTGGAGTCTGAAAGTGAACTATGATGACAAAGGAAGCCTTGTAGCAGAGAATCCTCAAACTCTCTTGTTAAGTACATCACTTGTTGGGAGAGACTTAAAAATAATAGCAAGAAAGCATGGGGACGGCTCTCAGAGAAATCTCTAGAAGGCAGCCTAACAGTATCCCATGAGAAGGGGCCAAGTATGGCTTCTTTAGATTTAATTTGAAGCTAAAGTTGCTGAGAAGATGCACTGTAAACTGAAACAAAGTCAGATTGTCTGGGCAAGCAGAAGATATGATCAGGCAGTCATTCAGGTACGGGTAAATCTGAATGTCTTGCAGTTTCAAACGGCTATGACTTTGGCATGGCACTTGGTGAAAGCTCTTGTGATGGTAGAAAGAGGCCAAAGGATGAAGTAGTAAACTGACAATGCAATCACAAGGCAAAAAAATCTCAAAAAACATCTGTGGTTGTTGTGGATTGTAATGTGTAAGAAGTCGTCTTTGAGATCCAGTGCGACAAGAAAAGCATTAGATAACAGAAGGGGAAAAGGGATTCTAAGGTCAGCATTTCGAATTTCGGAACAAGAAAGGTGTTCAATTATGAAAGGTCTGAAATAGGCCTCAAAGTACCCTTGTTTCATAGAACCAAAAACATTGAGTAGAAGTCTTTTCCTTGTTAAGGAGGAGAAACTGACACCATTACCCGAAGATAGAAGCTTTAAAACAATACGAGTCAGAAGATGAATATGGTTCCTGGACTAAGAATAATTCCAGACTGACTGGAAGGGGATGCCCACTGAAGCTTATAAACAGTGCTGCATGATACTTGGCACCCAAGGATTTGTTTTCCAAACTGGATGATGGTGGGAAAGCCCACCTGCAATATTGGAAGGAAGGCCAGGGTAGAGAGGGGAGGACAGAAGGCAAGGACAGTCACAGTTTTTTTCTTTTGAAAGGAAGGTCTTTGTGACTCCAACTCCCGTCTTCCTAGTATCGCATTGCCATTTTTTCCTTTTGCTGCTTTTTGCAAGATTTGCACTGGACAATTTGGAAAATGACATCTGGTTACAGTATCCACTCATTTTGAAATAAAGGCCCTGGATTGGATGAATAGTTTTTATGAAACTTGGGAAAGAAAATGAGAAGTTATGAGCCTACCATAACGTTCCAAGTTAGTTGTCTTCTTCTCGCCTTCTTTCTTGCTGGATGGGTTCGGCTCCGACTCGGCCTATACTAAAGCTCGAGAGCTAATTTTACCGGCTTGAGGCAACCCTATATCCCATGATGCTAGGCGCTAACTACACAGATCTCGTTTGGTAGCTGAGAACATAGCAATTTTAGCCTCCCAACCCAAGGGAGAGAATGAGAAGGGGGAAAATTACCCATGTGCCACTACCTGAAGCTATAGCTACCCAAGGATAACCAGTTTAGGCTTCAAATTGTGTAAGGTGAAGACCCCAATAAGAAAAGGGGAATCCTTTCGGTCTATCCAGGCTAGGGGGATGGCGGGTGGGACGCAAGAAAGAAGACAAGAAGAAGACAACTAACATGGAACGTTATGGTAGGTACATAACTTCTCGATGTTAAGTTGTCAATCTCGCCTTCATTCTTGCTGGATGGGACCGCGTCCCTAGCACCTTCATCCCGGGTAGCTCATCGGAACAGGCTCTTGAGAACGGTGGAACCAAAATTTGCCCTATTTCTGGAGGCCATGTCTAATTTGTAGTGTATAATAAAGGTATGAGGAGAGGCCCATGTGGCTGCTGCACAAATAGTATCTATTGGCAATCTAGCTTGAAAGGCTGTTGATGTAGCTAAAGCTCTGGTTGAATGGGCTTAGAAGGTAATTCTTTACCTCTGAGTTGATAGATACAGGTAATCACAGAGGACAGCCATCTAGACGAGGTTACTTTGGATACCGGAAGGCCCTTTTTACCTTCCGCATAGGACAGAAAAAGCTGATCAGATTTCCTAGTTTGTTTAGTTCTGTCCAGATAGTAACGGAGCTGACGATGAACGTCCAGATAATGCAGTTTTTGCTCTGCCCTGCTAGAATAATTAGGGAAGAAAACTGGAAGATCGATAGATTGATTTAAATTTGCCTGAGAAGCCACCTTGGTCAAAAAAGACGGGTTAGTTCTGAGAGAAACTCTGTCTTTGTGGAAAACTAGATAAGGAGGACGAATGCAAAGGGCATGGAGTTCTGATACTCTCCTAATAGAAGTTATGGCAACTAGGAAGAGAGTTTTCCAAGAGAGCAACTTTAAAGAACAGGAAGCCGCAGAGGTTCAAAGGGAGGAAGAATCAAGGATGTTAAAATCAAATTTAAATCCCACTGTGGTGGGGGGGTCTTTGATTGGGGGCTTGAGTAAAAAGATACCCTTAAGGAAGGCTTTACAAAGCTTGTGGGACATGATGCTGGAGCCCGATAGGCCTATGTGAAAATTTGAAATGGCCGCTAACTGAACCTTTACTGTGGAGGATGAAGAGCCTGAATGAAAAATTTCAGCTAGGAAATCTAGAACTGATTGTATAGGAGCAGTGAAGGGATCTATATTCCTAGCCCTTGCCCAGAAGGAAAAACGCTTCCATTTACTAGTATAAATCCTTCTGGTAGAGGACTTAAGAGAAGCTACAATAATATCACGGACAGAATTGGAAATCAGGGGAAGCCTGGCTAGGGATGGAAGTGGAGCAACCAAGCTGTGAGGTTGAGAGATTGGAGGGATTGGTGCAGCTGCCCTGACTGGTGGGCCAAAAGATCTGGCACTGGGTCCAGATGCCAAGGCTGTTCCAAAAGGTAACAATGCATGAACGGGAACCATATCTGTCGAGGCCAATAAGGGGCAATGAGGATCATCCTGGCTCTCAAGGCGGTAGATTTCTGAATCAACTGAGTGATTAATGGAAAGGGGGGAAAAGTGTATAGAAGTCCCCGAGGCCAATCGTGGACTAGAGCGTCTCTGGGGGGATGGCCTGGAAGGAGAAAGAGAGTGAAAACGTCGAGGCACTTGCTGTTCTGAGGTGTTGCAAAAAGATCGCAGCAAGGAAGATCCCACTTCTGAAAAATCTCCTCTGTTACTGATTGCTTGAGAGACCACTCGTGTGGCACGAGAATAGCTCTGCTCAACCTGTCCGCTATGATGTTGGACTTCCCGGGGATATGCATTGCTATCAGAAACCGCTGAGAAGAGATCGCCCATCGCCAAAGTCTGAGTGACTTTCGACACAGGGGATAGGACTTGGTTCCGCCCTGCTTGTTTATGTACCACACTACGGACATATTGTTCTTCTGAATTGCAATAGTCCCTAAGGGAAGAGAGTCTTGGAGGGCTTGCAACGCCAAAAGCACTGCTCTCATCTCCAGGACATTTATGTGCAGGTGGCATTCGAAAGGTTGCCATGTGCCCTGGACTGTCCTGCCCTGAAAATGCCCCCCCCCCCACCCGATCAGGGAGGCGTCCGATGTGACCGTGGCGACCGGAGGGGAAGGAACGAATGGTCTGCCCTGAAGGACTTGAGGAGAGACCATCCACCAAGACAGATGTTTCTTGCAAGATAGAGTTATTAAGATATTGTGTGTCAAAGGAAGCTGTTGGAAGGACCACTGGGACAAGAGCATCCACTGAAGGAGCCGCATGTGAAAGCGAGCAAGGGGAAGTAGCGTGATGGCTACCGCCATGAGACCTAACACTTTTAGAACAAACCTGGCCTGGATTCTTTTGCTCTGAAGGAGGATATGAACGTGATTTCGAATATCTAAAACTCTTTGCTCGGTTAATTTTGCTGAGAGCTGTACGGTGTCCAAGGTGGCGCCTATGAAGGTAATTGACTGACAAGGCGACAAAGCAGACTTCTCGAAATTTATGGGGATACCTAGCCCTTTGCAAGTTTGAATGGAGTAATCTCTGGCAAGAAGAAGCTGATGCCTGGTGGTGGCAGTAAGGAGCCAGTCGTCTAGATACGGAAACACCTGGAATCCTTGACGTCTCAGGTGAGCCGTAACCACAGCCATGCATTTGGTGAACACTCGGGGGGCTGTAGTGAGACCAAAGGGCAGGGCCCTGAACTGGTAGTGACTGGCCCCCAGCCGGAAGCGGAGAAACCTCCTGGAGCGCCTGTGCATCTTGATGTGATAGTACGCATCCTGAAGGTCCACTGAGCACATCCAATTGTCCTGACCCAGAAAGGGTAGAATGGACTGTAGCGTGACCATCCAGAACTTCGTTCTTTTTACAGACTTGTTTAGTCTGCTGAGATCCAATATTGGCCTCCAGTCCCCTGTCTTTTTTGGTACCAAAAGAACTTGGAGTAGATTCCGGATCCTAGTTGGTCTGCTGGGACTGGCTGGATGGCTCTTTTTGTTAGCAGTTTTGATATTTCTAGTACTGCTTGTTCCCTTAGACTGGGTGGAACGTCTGGGAGGGGTCCTTTTGGCTGAGTTGGGGTGTGGATAAAGGGAATTTTGTAACCCTCGGATATAATCGACTGTACCCATTTGTCTTGTGTGAGAGAAAGCCAGGCTTCTGGGTACAGCGATAACCTTCCCCCGACTGCCTCCGAAGGTGGACAGTCGGGCAGCTTCTCAGGGATGCTGGAAGGGTTTGTCAGAGACAGACTCTCTGTTACCCTGATTCTGCGGACCTCCTCTGCCTCTAAGGCGGCGTCTGTTGCTGTCCCCCCCCTGCCTCTCGGGGGGAACTGACCTCTTGCGTCAGGCGTGACTCCCTGTGATTTGCGGAACCACATTTTTCCACCCTTTTGACCCTAAGGATATCGTCTAGACGGGGTTGAAAAACGGACTCCCACGGCAGAGAGAGTCTTGCCATCTTGTTCGCATCTGGTCAAAGTATCCTTCACTTGAGGTCCAAACAATGCCGAACCATCAAAGGGGGAGTTAGTGAAGGACGCCTTGAAGGGATCTGTGAAGTTGCAAAGCCGCATCCAGGCATGACGCCTTAAAGCCACACCTGTGCCTGCGGCTCAACTCGCTCCATCGGCTGCATAGGAAATAAGCCGCATAGAGGAGTTGACAATGGAATTTAGGGTTCCTAGCTGGGAGTTGATTTTGTCCTGAGACCCCGCAGCTGTTGGATCCTGTAGGGTATCACCCATTTCTTTGAGAATGTCTCTTTGAAGGCGGGTGAAATGACACAAGTAATTCATCGACCGCATGGCGAAGGTCGCTGAAGAGAACATTTGCGTGCCGTACCTATCCATAGTCCTAGATTCCTTATTAGGAGGATGGATAGGCACTGAAGGATCGGCCAGTTAATTCTTAGTGGCTGCAGCCACCACCATGGCATCAACTGGGACACCCTTAGTTAAAAAGTGTTTATCTGACAGGGCTGTGATAAATTTGGAAGGCCTCCGTGGGGTGGGTTCCATCGTATCAGGGGCCGTCCACGCCTTACGCGCCACCACTTCCATGAGGGGGTCAAAAGGCGGAGACACCAAGGAGGTGGAAGGGCGAGAACCAAACGCCTCCAGGTAAACCGACTCGTCCTCGGAAGGATTGAGGGTAGACCAGTTCCCCCTCTGCTTGAGGATTTCAAGGATGTCAGAAAAGGATACATCCTCAGAGGGGGACCGTGGGGACCCTTCCGACTCATCCAAGTCGGTATCAGATGTGATGGACTCAGGGGAGTCGACATGCTTCCTCTTACATGTCCTCTTTCGAGGGGGTTCACCTGACGGATCAGGGGAAACCTCGGAAGAGGAGGATATTCCCAATGGGGAAACCTGCGGCGTTGGATCTCTACGGTCGGGAATGAGAGAGTGGGTAGAGACCGCAGCAGGCACTACAGTGGGAGGAACTGATGGAGCTGACCGTGGAGTAGGCACTGGGGCCAGTACGCTCCTCATGACCTCGAAGGCGCCCCTATCAGGCAGGACAGAAGGCTCCCGCTCCGAAGAAATAGGAACCCCAGCTGGCACAGAGAGGGACGGCTCCCAAGTCGATGTCAGGGCCGAACACACCAGCGTCGACGCTCCGAGAGGGAGAACGGGGTCGGACAAGGGTCCGATGCCACTCGCCCGCTTGGAGCCGACGAGGAAGTCCAAGCGCCCGGATCCCTCCAAGGATGGGACCATGGAAGAGATCAGAGCAGGCGACGGAGCCGAAGGGGGAGGTATCGGCTCCGACGTCTCGCCGGTCGCGGCTCCGAGGAGCTCCGGCACCTAACTCAGGGGCAGAGTCGGAGGATGAATCGTAGATGGTATGGGTATAGCCACTGTCTGTTGAGACGGGCTATGAAGCATTTGGGCCAGTGCCTGAGACTTTAGGAGTCTGCTAACCACCCTCTCGAGGTCATGGTCCGAAAGCCTGGAAGACCGAGAAGAATGGCTCCGATGGCTCCGCTCCGAGAGCAAAGGCGATCTCGGAGCCGAGTGAATGGACTCCAGGGACGGAGACCTAGATCTCTTGCGAGTGGAAGATGGCACCGAGACTAGTGATGCCGATGGAGCCAAAGACACGTCGGCTCCGGCTGGAGCCGACTTTGAAGACAGAGTCTTGGAGGCATCGGCTTCGGCCGGAGCCGATGCAGAAGACTGCGACATAGATGTCTCGGCTCCAGCCGGAGCCGATCGTGATGCAGTAGGTGAGCCACCAGCCGAAGGCTTGGAGCACGGAGCCGATGGTTTGATCAGTTTAGGTTAGTTGACCACTGTGTGAACAGCATCCACTGAAGAAGGCATGTAAGCGAGCCAGGGGAAGAAGAGTAATGGCGCAGCCATGAGGCCTAATACCTTTAAAACCATTCTGGCCTGTACTTTCTGGTTGGCTAGAATGATCCTGACATGACTTTGAATGTCTGAAACTCTTTGATCTGTAAGGGTAGCTGACATCCGAACAGTGTTTAAGTTTGCGCCTATGAAAGTAATAGACTGGCAGGGTGATAAGGATGATTTTTCGAAGTTTATCGAGATGCCCAAAAGAGTACAAAGCTTTATTGTGTAATCCCTGGCTTGAATAAGCTGGTGCCTGGTGGTGGCTGAAAGGAGCCAGTCGTCGAGATACGGAAACACCTGGAATCCTTGACGTCTCAGGTGAGCCGTGACCACTGCCATACATTTGGTGAACACTCTGGGGGCTATAGTGAGACCAAAGGGCAGGGCTCTGAACTGGAAATGACTGGACCCCAGCAGGCGGAGAAATCTCCTGGAGCGTCTGTGAATTTTGATGTGATAGTGCATCCTGAAGATCTATTGAGCACATCCAGTTGTCCTTCTGTAAGAAGGGCAGAATTGACTGAAGAGTGACCATTCGGAATCTTGTCTTCCTCACAGACATGTTGAGTCTGCTGAGATCCAATATTGGTCTCCAGTCTCCCGTCTTTTTGGGGACCAAAAAGAACCTTGAGTAGATTCCGGGCTCTGAATGGTCTGTTGTAACTGTCTGAATGGCTCTTTTTTGCAGTAGTTTTGAAACTTCTAACTCTGCAATTTCCCTTAGACCGGGTGGTACATCTGGAAGGGAATTTGAGGGGAAAGGATTTTCCTCGAAAGGAATAATGTAACCCTTGGATATGATCGACTGTACCCATCTGTCTTGAGTGAGGGAATGCCAGGCTTCTGGGTACAGTGATAATCTTCCCCCGACTGCCTCCAAGGAGGGACAGTCGGGCAACATCTCAGGGATGCTGAAAGGGCTTGTCAGAGAGAGGCTCTCTGTTTCCCTGGTTTTTTGGACCCCCTCTGCCTCTAGAGCGTCTGTTGTTGTTACCCCCTCTGCCTCTAGGGGTAAACTGACCACGTGAATCTGGCGTAACTCCTTGGGATTTGCGGAACCACATTTTGCCACCTTTCTGTCCTTTGGGGTAAGGTCTAGAAGGGTGGAAAAAGCGGACTCCCACGGCAGAAAGAGTCTTGCCGTCCTGCTCACACCTGGTCAAAGTTTCCTTCACTTGAGGGCCAAACAAAGCTGACCCATCAAAGGGAGAATTTGTGAAGGACGCCTTGAAGGGATCTGCAAAGTCACATAGCCGCATCCAGGCTTGGCGTCTAAGAGCCACACCTGTACCTGCGGCCCTACTCGCACCATCAGCAGCATAAGATATTAGCCGCATGGAGGAGTTTGCAATGGAATTAAGGGTTCCTAGCTGCGAAGCAATTTTTTCCTGAGCTCCTGCAGCTGTAGGATCCTGAACTTCACCTAGCTCCTTGAGGATATCCCTTTGGAGTCTGGTGAAGTGACATAGGTAATTCAGCGAACGCATGGCAAAGGTCGCTGAGGAAAACATCCGCTTACCGTATCTATCCATGGTCCTAGAGTCCTTATTAGGAGGATGGACGGGTACGGAAGGATCTGCAAGTTCCTTTTTGGTGGCAGCAGCCACCACCATGGCATCAGCGGGGACACCCTTAGTGAGGAATTGCTTATCACACGGGGCAGTGATAAATTTTGAAGGCCTCCTAGGGACTGGCTCTACAGAGTCAGGAGCTGCCCACGCCTTTCGGGCAATAACCTGCATAAGGGGGTCGAAAGGCGGAGACACCCAGGAGGTGGAGGGCCGAGATCCAAACGCCTCTAGGTATACTGACTCATCCTCAGAGGGATTGTTGGTGGGCCAGTTTCCCCTCTGTTTCAGGAGTTCTAGGATGTCTGAGAAGGAGACATCCTCAGAGGGGGATCTTGGGGATCCCTCTGACTCATCAAAGTCAGTATCTGAAGTGACAGACTCGGGGGAGTCTACATGTTTCCTCTTACAAGTCCTCTTCCTAGGAGGATCTCCCGAAACATCAGGAGAATCCTCGGAAGAGGGGAAATTCCCAATGGGAAACCTGAGGCGGAGGATCTCTGGGTCCTGTAGCAAGAGAAGTGGCAGAGATGTCAACAGGCACTATAGAGGGAGGAGCTAAGGGAACAGACTGCTGACTGATACCAGTGGCCAGCACACTCTTCATCACCTCGAATGCTCCTCCCAGGCAGGTCCGAGAGAACCCGTTCAAGAACTAGGAACTCCAGGGACCACCGAAGGGAAGTCTCGAGGCAGATGTCGGAGCCGAGCTCACCAAGGCCGAGGCTCCAAGGGGAAGAGCGGGTTCGGACAAGGGTCCGATGCCACTCACCCCCTCGGAGGAGACCATGGAAGCCCGCCACGAATCCCTCTAAGGAAGGTCTCGAAGAGGAGATAAGAGTAGAGGCTGAAGGAACAGAAGGGGGTTTCTGTCCTCCAGCCGTAGCAGTAACCATTCCCGAAGACTCCAACTCCAAACTCTGGGGTAGAGTTGAAGGAGGAACTGCAACGGGGTGTGGACCAATAGTCGTCTGTTGAGACTGACTATGTAACATTTGGGCCAGTGCCTGTGACTTAAGTAATCTACTGACCACTCTCTCTAAGTCATGGTCAGAAAGAAGATCGGCTCCGATGGCTCCGTTCCGAAAGGAGAGGTGAAGCCGGGCCGAAGTATCGGCTCCAAGGAAGGAGACCTCGACCTCTTCCTCGAAGGAGCCATCGGAACCGATGAAACTATAGAACCTGTCGGAGCCGACAACTGATCGGAGCCGACAGGTAGCCTCGATGCATCGGCTCCAGCGAGCCGATACAGCCACAAAGTAACGGTGTCGGAGCCGATCGGAGCCGACACCGATGCCTGTGCCACATGGTGGTCGGAACCGATCGGAGCCTTATTCGAAGTGGTCGATGCAGAATCGGCACCGATAGCCATCTGTGCCGAAGGCTTAGTTGCCAGAATCGGCTCCAGCCCGATCTCGACTCAGAGCGAAGTCGGGCGAGGCCGCAGGCTTTGACACAGAAGCCTGGGCCTTGGAAGACTTGACAGTCTTGGATGGAGCCGACTTAGTTGGAGAGCCCTCCGGCTTAAGAAGGCCCCTAAGTATTAATTTATTTCTTCTTTCCTGCAGGACTCTCTGGCTGAAAGAATGACATATAGCACAGGAGTCCTGCAGGTGAAGAGGCCCCAGGCAATACAGGCAAGAAGTGTGACCGTCTGTCAGAGACATCTTCTGACAGCACGAGTCACACTTCTTAAAGCCTGAGACCCTTTCTTTTGACATGGTGTAACAAAACACACACACATACACCAGTCAAAGAATTAAATTAAATATACCAAAAGGTATAACTAGAAAACACACACACACACCCTAACAGGGGGGGGGATGGGATGGGTAAAGTTTGACTAAAAAAATAAGAAGAGACAGGGAAATTTCTGTCAGAAAATGTTTAAAATTAACTTAAAACTAATTATTAAAGGTTTTTTGTTAGAAAGGGGCTAAAAAATTAAAGTAGCAAATCACTTACCAGGAGCTGGTAAAAGGAGGACCTCATAAGCGAAGCGGCAAACGAGATCTGGGTACTTACCGCCTTGCATCATGGGATATGGGGCTGCCTCGAGCTGGTAAAAGTGACTCTCGAGCTTAGCTAGTGCCGAGTCGGAGCCGAGGATCGGCTCCGAACCCATCAAGCAAGAATGAAGGCGAGAAAGACAACTTAACATTTAATTATACTTATAACAAAAATTAATTCCCTGATTAAAAATTATAAAATACAAGTATAAAAATGTAAATGATGAATATAAAACGAATTACTCCATATTATGAAAAATCGGGCAACCAAGGACCATACATTCATGCTTCAAGTTCTGATAAGAGGTTTAGTAGGAATAATTTCGTTTAACCCAGGTGGACAAGCTGTGTTTAACTTAATCTGCCATTTGATCTCTCTTTCTCTTACAACAGCCTTAATATTACCACCTCTAGGGCAAGGTAAAACCACTTCTAAAATGGCAAATTTAAAACTACTGCAGTTTGAACTGTTAGCTAGATGCCGATAAAGTGCATTATTCAAATCATGTTTCCGAATACAATATGTATGATCGTAAATTCTATTCCTTAACCTTCGGTCGGTCTTGCCCACATAAAAACATGGGCAAGAACAACATAGTGCCAAGTATATCAAGTGTTGGGATTGACAATTACCAGTACAAAACTTGATCTTACTTTTGATACAATTTTTCAAAATTATACCCTCTTCCTCAAAAATATAACAACATTGGGTACAATGACCACATTTCCTAGTACCTACCCTATTAGACAGAGCACTGGATCTTTTGTTGTTGGATTTCCACTCAATAATCCTTTTTATGTTGGTGCCAGTTTTATACACGTATTTCGGTCGGTCACTTACTTTATCTTTGATGCCCTCATTACTAGTGATGATGTTCCAATTTGCATTAATTATCTCTTTAACATCATTTACATGTTGTCCAAATTTTAATATACAAGCCTTGGAAAATTGATCTACTGAGGAATCACCTTTTTTGAATGTGTGAAAGACTAGGACCACTGTGAGTTGTCAGCCCTTTACCCAAAAGTGGGGGATACTTTTTACCCCATTCGTTGGTGACATACTGAATTACGTCACCAATCATTTTTAAAGGATAGCCTTTCTCTCTAAACAACTGGCCGATGAACTCTAGTTCAAGTAACATATTGTCTTTGACTGAGGTCATCCTGGCCGCTCTGATGCATTGCCCTTTGATGATACTACGTTTTTGTGACAAAGGGTGCACACTGTCAAAATGTAGATATCCGTTACTAAATGTCTCTTTTCTGTAAATCCGAGATTGAAAGGAAGAACCATCGTTGTAAATAAAAGTGTCGAGATAGTTAATCCCCACTCGATTATATTGGTATGTAAACTGCCAATAGGTGGTAGCATTACTGATGTAGTCAATAAAGTCTTTAAGCTGTGTCTCATCCCCTTTCCACAGTATAAATAGATCGTCCAAATAACGCACATAACATATCAGATGTTCCTTCCAAGGGGAATGTAGCACAAATTCCTCTTCCCAATCGAGTAGGACCATATTAGCGTATATGGGGGCACAAGCTGCCCCCATAGCAACGCCAGAGATTTGCCTGTAATACTCTCCTTCATAATATATAAAATTGTTATCAAGTACAATGTCTAAAAATTCAGAGAGTAGATTGATTTTATCTGAGGTAAGCCCACTATCTTTGTATAGGCTATTGGCAAATCTATGTACACCATCCGTCTTAGGAATACAGGAAAATAAATCTTTAATGTCTATAGTGACAAATATCATGTCAATACTCCAAATTTCCTGAGTAAAAATGCCTAGGAATTCAAACTGCAGTAGTTTTAAATTTGCCATTTTAGAAGTGGTTTTACCTTGCCCTAGAGGTGGTAATATTAAGGCTGTTGTAGGAGAAAGAGAGATCAAATGGCAGATTAAGTTAAACGCAGCTTGTCCACCTGGGTTAAACGAAATTATTCCTACTAAACCTCTTATCAGAACTTGAAGTATGAATGTATGGTCCTTGGTTGCCCGATTTTTCATAATATGGAGTAATTCGTTTTATATTCATCATTTACATTTTTATACCTGTATTTTATAATTTTTAATCAGGGAATTAATTTTTGTTATAAGTATAATTAATTTTACTACATTAGACACTTTTAGGAGATCAGGGTATGTTTTATGTTAGTCGAGTTTCATTTAATTTTACATATTATACATTAGAAATGTGGATTTTTAATGGATTTGTAGCTTCTACATATGTTTTGCAGTATTCAGTGTTTTTTTATTTACATTACGACAAGTACATTTTGTCGATAGACCTTTATGGTACATAGGAATATTGTGATTCCATACACGTTGGGTATTATTATTGTTAATTGATTAATTAATGCATTTGGTATGGACTTTTGGTGGGGTTTTCTCTATATATTGTTTGTGTTTCAAATTTTCTGTGTTCTGATGAAGTCTTTTTACTTAGATGAAAGCGCTTACCCACTTTTGTGTTCCTGATTTTTACAATAAAAAGTTAACAATAGTGCTTGGATCGTGGCTTCATCCTTGGAAATATTTCTGTGCTGTATTTCTGTCGTTATTGTTGGATTCCAGGGACCTTGTTGTTTTTAGTTTTTCTTGCTTGTCAACATGCTGAAAATCTTTGGTTCCAGTTTCCACTCATGTGGGTCCATAAGGTTTCTGCTTAGTCCATCTGCCAGTGTATTTAATTTTCCTGGCAGGAATTGAGCTTGTAGGCGCACTTGGTAGCTCAAGGCTGTGTTCCACAATGCCATGGCTAGTCTGCAGAGGGGGTAAGAATGTACACCCCCCTGCTTGTTTATGTACCACATAACAGTGGTGTTGTCCGTCTTTACCATTAGTTGTCCTGGAAGAATGTGGTCCTTGAAGGCTGTCAGAGCATTCTGTACAGCTAACATTTCTTTTTGATTGATAAGCAGGTGCATTTGACTTGGGTTCCATTTGCCCTGAATGCACTTCCCTGCCAGGTGAGCCCCCCATGCATAGTCTGATGCATCTGTTGTTAGGGTTTGGGCGGCAGGAGACGGTGTGAAAGGTAGTCCCTTGTTTTGATGGCAGGTCTCTGCCACCAAAGGAACTCTAGGCATAGTCAAGGTATGATAGGAATCATTGTTTCTAGGTCTTGAGAATGTTGACACCATAGGCTTTTTAGATACCACTGTAGTTTCCTCATATGCAGTCTTGCATATGGAATTAGAAGAATGCAGGAAGCCATGAACCCCACGGCTTGCAGTATTTGTCTTGCAGATAGCAGGGTTTTTGTGGCCACTTGTTTGAAGTAGGTTGTCAAATGAATTTGCTTTTCTGGCATGAGGTAAGCCATCTGGGAAGTTGTATTCAAGCTTGCTCCCAGGAACATAATTTGTTGACAGGGTACCAGGTGTGATTTCTTTTTGTTTATGGTGTACCCCAGCCAAGTTAGAACCCTTTTACAAAGGCCAGATGATTCAAACGTATGTCCTGGCTTTCTGCCTGAATTAGACAATCATCCAGGTATGGGTATATTTGAATATTTCTTTGCCTGCAAAATGAAATAACTGGAGCTAGGCACTTTGTGAATACCCTGGGTGCAGTAGATAAGCCAAAGGGCAGTGCAGAGAACTGATAGTGCGTGTAGCCTGCTTTGAAGCGTAGGTATCTTCTGCAAGATTCCCTGATTGGGATGTGCAGGTATGCTTCTTTTAAATCTAGTGTTGCCAACCAGGCATCTTTGCCTAGCATAGGAAGTAATTGGTGAAGAGTCAGCATCTTGAATTTTGGAATCTCCAAAAAGGTGTTTAGAGTAGACAGGTCCAGGATAGAACGTCATGAATTGTCTTTTCTGGGTACCAGGAAAAGTCTTGAGTAGAAACCTTGTCCCTTTTCCTCTTCTGGTACCAGTTGAATAGCCCCCCAATGCTTAAGAGAGAAAGTACTTGTTTTTGTGCCTCTGCCCACTGATTTGGGGTTAGGTCCAGCCATCCACTTGGCGTTGGCAATGTGTGGAAGTAAAATCTGTATCCCTGGGACACTATATTTAAAACCCATTTGTCCTGGGTAATGAGTTCCCAATTCATTGCATGAAGAACAATCTTTCCCCCCAAAGGGGCAGTCAGTTGATAAGTGCTTGGAAATTGTAAAAGGAAGTCATTCACACAGTTTACCATAGGGGGGAGTCTTATTATTCTCAGACTTGGAAGTGGAGGGCCCCACTGCTTAGTTATGCGAGTCCCCTGGGACTGAAACCTGGGGTTTTTGCTGTGTCTGGATTTGGCTTGAAAAGATCTGGAAGGGGCTGGAAAGGACCAATTCTTAGACGGCCAGTGCCTACTAAATTTAGGAGGCTGAACTTGTAAAAAATCTAACAGTTTGCATAGATTTAGCTTTATCTGCCATCTTTTCAAGAACTTCCTCAGCCTTGTTGCCAAACAGGCGGTCCTGATTTAAAGGAGCATCCAACAATTTAGTTTTAACACGATCAGGCAAGGATTGCTCCTTAAACCAAGCATGCCTTCTGATTACAGACCCAGTAACAGCAACCCTGCAAGAGGCCTCTAATGAATCAAAACCACATTGCAAAGTATGTTTTTCAACTTGTTTGGCAGAATGCATTAAATCCTGTAATTCTTTATTTTGCACACAGTCAGGAATCAACATCATTTTCTGTTTAAGCAGTCCAATAACATGTTGCTGACATTGTAACATATGAAACTGGCAGTTTAAAGCCATAATGGGCAAGGTTGCATAACTGTAAACCTTCTTACCCCATCTATCCAGCACCCTGGAGTCTCTATCAGAAGGGGTAGGATTTTTAGCAGTAGAAGCCTTAATGCCCTTGGGCCCCTGTGAAATAGTCTCTGGATCTGCAACAGGATTTTTAAAAAGGAACTTGTGGGTCTCAGGGACCCTGTAGTATCTGTCAGGTTTTCTGGGGGCAGGAGGCTGGGAATCAGGGGCCAAACTAGATTCCGAGAAAGCATCATCAACAATGTCTAGTACAGGAGGAATAGCTAAAGGCCTATGCTGAGGTAGGAGAAGAAAATCCCTAAGCTTCTTTTTTGAATCAGAAAAATCCTGGCTTTCCCAGTGGAAATGCTCCCTTAGAGTATGTAAGGTTTCCCCAAAAGAAAAATCCTCAGGAGGGGGAGCAGAGGGAATAGAGTCCACTGCATCATAATCCTCACAAGTAGGTAAGAGCAAATCTAGATCAGAAGAGTCAGAAAAAACAGAATCCTGATCAGAAGATTCATAATCAACTTCAGTCCTAGGCCTCTTAGAAGGGGGGGGGGGGGTTGACTACCCCTGATTAGAGTTATCAGATCTTCAGCCATTCTTATCATTTGTTTTTTAGGCATAGAGGCCTGAGCATGTGGCCTGGGCTTCGTTTTTTTACACATGGATCGAGATTTAGGCCTAAGTAAAGAAGGAGGCATCGGTTTAATATGCAAGTCCGTAGGCCTGAATACACCCGCAGAAGTCGGTGCCTGCACAGCGGCTCTGGACCCATCCAAGGTAGAGACATCCGTGGGTTCCATAGTTGAAGCATCTCGCGGCATACTGGACTCCGAATGGGTCTCAGTAGAGGACTGCGAATCAGAAGTACCGGGCATCAGGGGCTGCAAAAGTACCTCACTGAGTACCGGCGAACTGGCGACTGGCTTAGGAGAAGCGTCGTTGCCAGTTTTGGACCCCGGCGGCCTGTCTCAGTCTTTATCTTTGCGTTGTTTCGGAATCCTGGTGGTCGCATGGCTAACCGATGACATTTCTGGATAATTAAACCGAGAACCAAAATATTTTGAGGCGAAAATATACCAACGACGGATAGTGCACTGATTAAATAAAGCACAAAACGGACAGCAGGGTACGTCGTGGTCAGGGCCTAGGCAAGGAATACAGTACGAATGAAAATCTTTATGAGGTATTTGCTTTCCACAAGTAATGCAATTATTAACTTTTACTGACATTGGTAAGGAGCAAGAAAAACTTACCCCAATGGGGTACTTAGCTTTAGTTGAAGACTTTGGTTCTGAAACTAGAAAACGAAAATTTCAGGAGTCGGCCGACCGGCAATTGCGAACTGTTTCTGCTTCAGGCACTGCACATCAAGAAAGACTGATGTAATGGCGTCGGCTGCATGTTTTATACCCCTGACGACCTGACGTCATGGAAGAAGGGACAGCAACCGATGCAGGACCCAAGACTTTGTTAATCAGGTCGACAGAGGGCTACCTGCAAGCAGAAAACCCAAATGTAATGACTGCAACAGTGAAACACAAAGATCAAACTGTTGCTTGACAACTGCATTAACTCACCTCTCTCTTCCAGCTTTTTAAGCACCTCAGCTGAGGAACTGCCAAATAGTGATTTTTATCAATTACGCATTTAACAGGCAAGCCTTTATATTTTCAGAGAAATTCTGCAGTCTAATCCAGGCATTTCTATTCATAAGACATGAGAGTACCAATAGCCGACGTTCTGTGTCCACAGCACCATAAGCACATTTTATAGACAGTTTTGTGACCTTGGAAGCAGAATTCATTTCCAGCAGACTGGATTTAACGTCTGAATTAAGGAGGTTAGCCAAATATTGGTGCATGTTTGTAAAACATGACAAGAGATATGTTGTTATATGTGTTGGCAATGTATTGTCCTAAAAGCCAACGTGGAGGATGTGTCACCTTTTTTGTCAAATCTATCAAAGGCAAGACTGTCCTTGTCATTGGGATAATACTGGCCAAACAAAAGGTTTTAAGTACTTCTATCTCCTCCTAAAGAAATGATGGAGAAAGTGATGCAGAGGTAAAGAGATTATCTAAAGCACCTAAAGCAGGCAAAGGGAGGTGTCAACACATTTTGGTGAATCCATGCTAAGGAGTTTCTAATAATCTCTTTTGTGGGTCAGACACTTCTTTTCCTTTTTAAGGAATCTTTTTCCTTTTGGAGATGGTATCCTCAGAGAATTGTGAGGTATAGTCCAACCCTTAGTTTTTCTTTTTAAACACCTTTATTACAATTATGACAATACACAGGCACATATACATTAAAAAAGAAAACAAAACAAAATCACATTAACATTTTTCATATTCATGCACCATACACTGTATACGGGTTTTCTTTCCTTTTACAGAAAGGGTGACCCATACATTGGCATCCTGAATAGAGAACGAACATTCGCTAGCAAGGTGTTAATGTACAGGTAATGCCCACTGTAAAATGAGTCCGCCTCTTCACAGCAGCATATTAAGGGGCCTTGAAGTCAGAACAGTAAGGAAGGTAAGGTCAACATTATTTTACGCTTGCTAAGGAGCACTTTTGCTGTTTATTAATGTTAAAAAAAAGTGTGTGTTTATGTCTGTGTGTGAGTGCATGTGTGCATGAAAGTGAGTGACATTGATCAAGCCATTATTTTACACTCACTAAGCAGCGCTTTTGCTGTTTAATGAGTGTAAAATTAAAAGCAACATTAAAAAAGTTAGCTGTGTGTCAGAGAGAGAGAGAGTGAGAAAGAGTGAAACAGATAAACAGTGAGAGTGATTGACCAGTGGCAGCAGGAGTTAAGAAAAATGTGAACCTCTTACCTCAAGAAATCTGGATAAAGCCTAAAATAAAGGGGATAACCATACCTCTCAACTGTCCAGATTTTGAATGTTCAAATTTTTGCCTATTTATTGCATTGCTCATCATACCACTTGTAGTTTTCTGGAAATCGTACAGAATTAAACTCGCTAAACGGTGACATACATTTGAGTTTTAGACTTCTTATCCTTTGGAATATGCATGCCAGCACAAATCCTGTTATTCTAGCAACTTCCTAAGTTTATGCAATACTTAAAACCTGTTGCTAATTTTAGACCTTTGTCCCCCCACCCATTATTTTGTAATTTGTCCAGATTTATTGAGCTTAGAAGTTGAGAGATATGGGGGGGAGGGTGCAAAGGCTAAAAATTAAAAACAGATTTTAAACATGGCTGATATTAAATTAGAAAGTTGCTAAAATAAAAAGGATTTGTTTTAGCATGCATTTTCTGAAGGAAACAGTGTCTGAAACTCAAATTTAAGTCATTTATTGACTTCAGTCCCCAGTGATTGCCAATAAACCACAAACTTGATGAGTAACTACAACTTACTTAAGTACTTGATGAGTACTTGTCTACATAGCTCACTTTACACGTCTCTATCTGCACTATTCTTCTTTTGTCTTTTTCCCAGTTAGGGGTCGCCACAGCGGATCATCTGCCCGCTCATGATTGGCAGTGGAGTTTTATGGTGCCGAGTTGCCAGCCTGGAGCCCAACCTTCCACAGAAGGCACAAACACACACACTCACACCTAGGGCCAATTTAGAGTGTCCAATCCACCTACTGCATGTCTCTGGGATGTTGAAGGAAACCGGAGCACCCGGAGGAAACCCACACAACCACAGGGAGGACATGCAGACTCCACACAGAAGGCTCCTCAGCCAAGAATCGAACCGGAGAACCTCTTGCTGTGAGGTGACAATGCTAACCACTGCACCACCGTGGCCGCCCTTCTAGCTGCACTATGAAAACTGTAATTTTTACATGTGCCTCTTTCTTTACAGTACCGTTTGTTATATATCCTTATATTTCTACTAAGTCTGTTCCTGTTGTATTGTTTTTGTTTCTGCTGTAAAAAAACTCAAATTATCTATTTTTTATTGTATTTTTAGTTTCTTTTGATTTCTATTTTCAATATTTTAAATTATTATTAATCTTCCTTCTGTAAACTATAATTTTTATGGTACGAGCCTGAGTATCAAAATTTCATACAGTGACATTCTTTTTCCCTCTGTGTTGATCTGTATGACAATAAAGTTTACTTTGACTTTGACAAAGGGATCAAAAAACTGAGGTAAATATCTGGACATTTTTTTGCAAATCTTATATTTTGGATGTAAAATACTTCCTCCAAAATCAATTTACACATACTACAGCAAGTGTGAAACATTAGGTGGAGGAACTGTTTTACAATAAAAAGAGAAGTAAAAAATTTTACTGACAGCCCATTTTCTAAGCACAGTAATGCCCTCCAACTGTGGCGTTGGGCCTCAGGATACCACTAGATGAGTGTTTACACAGTAACACACACCATGCTGGGCATTATTGCTTGCTTAACTATTTGTCACTCCAACATTAAATAAATCATTCAGTCCCTCTCCATTTTCTTTCCTTTTAGCAATTACTCACTCTAACATTACATAAACTGTTCAATTAATTCCTTCTCTTAAACCTCACATTTCCTACTGAACATTATTCTGCATGTATTGTTCCCATAAATATAATTTATTTCTGTGCAATTTTCTCCCTCCCCTTTGTAAAGAACCTACCTGTAGCTCTTATCTCCTTCACAATATTCACTACTTCAGTTACAGATAATTTATATTTTGATTTCCATTTTCTAATAACTGCTTTTTTGTCAGCCACAGCATTAAATTTAGCAAGGCCTTAGTATGCATAGGCACTTCAGAGCCTGAGTCCCTGCTCAAGAGAATTATTTCCTTAGTTACATTCATTTGTTCCCCAACATGTCTGACAGAGTACAATGCAGAAAATTTTTAAAGTCTGTCAACTCATTAAATTCCCAAAAAGCATGTTCGAAGTTACCTTTCTCTTTTCCATCTCACCTCCAGCATTTGCTGTCTACCAGAGGAAAATTTTTCTGAAGCCTGCTTGGGATATAAAAATAGCTATGCAAATACTTCTAAGTAATACTCTGAAACCTTCTGGACTTGGTTGCATACTTTGAGTCATACACACATCCTATTGTTCCTTTATAAACTGCCTTGTCCAGTCTTTCTTCCGAATTTTTTTCTAAACCACAGCTTACCCCTTCTTGATCAGATTCAGCACGACCTTTCTTTCAAAGGAAGACGCAACTCTTCCTTTAAATGGAATGGATTTAGAAGATGCTGAAAAGGATGGTTTAAGGGATTGAATAGCTTTAAGTATGTCCTGAAAGAAATTAAACCAGTCCTTCTGGCCCCTTTTTGAGAACAGGGTTAGGAGGATGAGACAGCTGCTTTGTCTTCAGAGTACAATTCGTTGGCATCTTGAGATGAATAGTCTTTGGAGCTGAACCAACAGGCCAAACTTCCACAAGAAACCTGCCGACATCTTCCTTCACTAGTACTTGGTGTATGACTCCCTCACCTACACTGGTACTTGGTGTACACCTCCCTCACCCTCACTGGTACTTGGGTGTACTCCTCCCTCACACTCACCAGTACTTGACATGTGCTTTCCTCACCCTCACTAGTACTTGTTGTGTGCTTTCCTCACCCTCAAACAAGACAAGTGGTTCCCCCTTCCTGGCAATTTCTGCCAAACAAATGGTCTGAAGGAATATGCAAGGTTCCTGGGTCATAGTGTTCTCCAGAGGGGACTTGCTAGAGGGCCTGGGAGAAACAGTCTGACAAGTCTTAGAGCTGCATAAGCACCTCAGTGGTGTTGTCTGTGTCAGTCCACAAAAGAAATGTGGATATTCAGGTTCCATCACTCAGATCTTGACTACCACTTTTTCTTCTTTGACTGAGGAAGAGATCTGCTGCTGTGGAATCAGACGACATGGTCACTCATGCTAAATCTCACAGGTATTTAAGAAAAATGTTTCAAAGAATTCAGCATGCTTCTAACAGTTTCTGGTGTAAAGGACAAACAAATCTGACATGAAAAGATGTTGGGCTCCTAATCCAGGCAAAAAATGCAACTACAACGCAGGTCTTTTTATGGAATTTGTCTCCCACAAGAACATTTTCTCTTTCTAGCAGAAGTAAGAGAATTCTTTTGAAAAATCTCAAATAAAAAGCATGGATCCCCAATGTGGTACTCATCTGCCAGTTATCTATGTAGCTGAAGTAACCACTGAAACTATGAGCCGCTAAGCTGACAAAAGTCTGCATAAGTGTACTAATGGCAAGAAGGTTCTGAGTTTGTTTGACCATACATCCCTCATCTGCCAACACATACTCATATGCTAAGTGAGGACATGTGGTGTGTGAACAAGGAGCCTGAAACTTTGTAGACTAGCCGAATGTACAGTATCCTTGGCAGGATGTGTCCCATATTGCAATAGGTACTGCAACAGTAATCTAAATGGACATCTTCATGATGTTAAGAATATCAAAATCTCACCAAAGGAGTGTTACCTGGAAGGGAGTGTAACGCCCGTGCACTGGCCCAGTAATTAAGGAGCCTCAATCCTCACCACTAGCACCAGTGAGGGGCGTCCACATTGGGAGGATAACAAGTACACACACAGTAAAGTACAATTTCCCTTAAGAGCACACAGAGATCACAGTCAGTCTGGGGCTGGTCTCTCCCCTTCTCTTCAGATCCCCAATAAGACTCCCCACTGGCACAGCTATAGGGTACAGATCTCAGCAGTGGTGAAGCCAAAACCTCCAGCACCCTCTCTGTCCAACCAGTGCTTCATGTCCCTGCCCAAGTAGCTCACACACACACACACACACACACACACACACACACACACACACACACACACACACACACACACACACACACACTCTCTCTCTCTCTCTCTGAGATATGAATTATATACAAACCCACAGACACTGCTGGAGAAGGCTGGCACAGGTTCTCCAGCTATGTCCTCTCCTGCTCAGACTATAAGGTAGAAAACACTGCCACCAACCACTACTTATCAGCTACTATAAGGCCCTTCCCAAAGGGTGACCAGTTCCACTGTGTGCTATTACTGTTATCCAAATAGTAAGTGTAACCCAGGGCTAAGGCTATTGGAGTGGCTTATACAGTATCACCAAATATAGGCAAGTCTCTACACAAAACAGCCACAGTTGAAAAGTTAAAAAATATTTAATAATAAATAATAAAAACACAAAACAACACTCATTAGTTCAACATACTGCTAATAGAGTTCAGAAATCACAGGAAAATACTTTAAAACAATATTGTAGGATAGTCTATCATAAACACAGAAAACAGCTAGACTAATCTGGCTATATTCCTATCTGTCTAAGAGAAACTATGTTCTAAATTCTACTTACAAGGCAAAGTGCTGGTGAGTTGTCAGCTTCAGAACAAAATACAAAATGCTAAATCTTTCTCTCTGAGAAAGTCTTAAAATGATAATACACATTACTGCTGAGTCATTTCAGATTACATCATTCTTGACACTTCTACTTAAGTTTCCCAGGCTCACAGAACTTAAAATTTTAACATTTATTTTTGTAATCTGCACCTGCCAGGAAGCCACGGCAATAAAAAACACTTTACATGTAAAACCTTGTAATTATCTCTGTCTTAGAACAATAGAAAAAAATTCCTAGCCCAGACATGCTATCTCCTAGCTTGAGATCAGTCATAAAATGCTTTACTCATCAGCTTTCTTCCAGCAGGGTGTACTCTGGTTACATTTTTGAAGCTCAGAACATAACACGGTTTTCTTACATTTGTTACACAAGCCTGTGGATCATATTAATATTTACAATGACATAGAATTATTTATAAAATTCTATCTGGCTGGGCTGGAAGCCCCTCTGTTTTTCACAGGGAGATTCAGGAAATCAATCCAAGTAAGCTGGTAAGTTCTGGTCACATTCTGGATGCATGAACATGGACGATTCAGTCCAGTTACTTCAGGATGCAGGTCTCCTTTTAAAGGTTACGTACAAGGCCACCTCATGGGAAGACTTTATAGGAAGACCTTTTGAATAGTGTCCAACTTCCAGTTTCCTAACCTTTTTCCATAGGTCTGACAACAAACCCAGATGCACAAAGTTCCTCCTTCATGTCTCTGTGCTAGGCACCTTCAAAAGCTACTATCGGAGAATTAGAAGTAGCTCCCTCACATCCCTCTTCATTTCTGCTGGCTGGCTGGGCTTAAGTACTAGCACTTCTGTTAGCAATTCACATGCTCCATTCCTAGGCAATACAGACAGTCTGAATGGGGGTCCAAGCTAATGACTTCATGACTGCAGAATACTGACATGGTTTTAACATTTTAGCTGCCAAACATAGTACATTTCTTATGACAGACACTAGAAATGAGTTCTAAACAAAACATCATGCTATAACAAAATATCCAAATTTGCTACTAATGCCAAATCCGTCACTCATCACTGCTCTCCCCTCCACTCTCTAAATTGGCTTGAACTCCCCAATCAACTGACCTTTTTCCAACTCACCATAGCCCATAAACTACTGTTCCATCCAACTAGCTGTCCTGCTCTTTCCAACATTCTTCTACCCTATAGCCCCCCAGATCCCTTAGATCTTCTCATCAAAACTTGATCACTGTACAAAAACCCAAGTGCCCAGCTGGCCAAATGCTTTTATTCTTCACCCTTGCTAAAAAAATGGAATGCCCTACCCACCTCTGTTAGATCCTGCCACAACCTAAACAACTTCAAAACATTACTTCATTCCCACCTCTATCTAAATAGAATTTGCAACTGCACTCTTCAACCTACTCCTTTCAAACCATCCTCCTCCTTCTCCCCAGACTAACTTCCATTCTCTACTAAACTCTCTTTCAGTCTCTCCTAAATCCTAGCTATATAGGCCACTTTTACATTTCTAACTTGATGAATCAACTGCTAAGTCACCCTAGGCTGGCCTTCTTTTTCTCCTCTTCTCTCCTATATTCCTAGCTCAAGTTATTACCTCCTGCTTTCTCTAACCTAAAATATTTTACTTCATTTTTTTCTTTCTGTGCTGAAACCTAACTAAAAATGTTAATTTTACTATTTTGCCATTAGACTTTTCTATTGTAGGCTGTTTGTAAAATCCTGTTTCATCTATTGTTATATTTTTGTCTGAACTCTTTTGTAATCAATATTGTTTGTTGTTTTTGTGGAGCTTTTCTCCCTGGGCCTCCACTGAAAACGGGCCCCAAAGCCCAGTGGACCTCCCCGGTAATCAAATTGAAATAAATAAATAAATAAATGTCATGAAGGTTTTCAGCCAGAGATGCATGCCTCTAAACTCAAGAATAAAAATCTGAATTATGACAAACTTCCTCCAAGTTCAGCAACAGCAGACTGACTTTCTTGATAATTCCACTTAAATTAGGGCTCTGAGATTTGCTCTTCTGTCCACTTTTTGTTATTGTTTATGTTAACTATATGAATGACAGTAAACAATGGTTTCCATTTCTTAACACTGGAAAATATACATTTTTGAAATGTCATGTTTTTGTTTAACCTGACCCAACAATGTGCCACAATTTTCTATCCAGCTATGACTGTGTTGCAATTATCACAAATTAAAATCTGCTTTCTTTTCAGATACCTAAAATGTATTTTTAGATAACTGAAACTCTTTTGAGATTCCCACATTATTTAACTCTATGACATTCAAATAAATGGCCTGCTTCTTTTTATAATTTATTATGATCTTCCCCTTTCCCTGCTACTCTTCCTAGCCATATAATGTCTGCCTTCTACTTCTTTCGGTTTTTGAAGCAAGAAACCAAATGGATGCCTAAATGGCAATGCTTTGCAGATAGTATTTAACTGTTAACTGCAGGAATATAACCTTGTTCTGTAACACAGAATTAGATTTTCAAGGCAGAAAAGAATCACTTGGCTTATGCAGTCTGCCCATTTGTGTGGAGTCTGCATGTCCTCCCAGGTGCAAAGCCTGTTTTACCAAGAGATAATCCCCTCCCCACATAAATACTGCTTTATGCTTTTACTTGCCATGTTTCACTGCCATCCTCAATCTCCACAGAAAACCAATAAGGAGATAATCGATGTATGGCACCATTCTGACAGTAAGGGCAGTGTTTCCTGCTTGACCTAACTTTAACCCAACAGTCTCCTCTCAGCATGCCTTGATGTTAGTAAGGTTCACACGCATGTTACCAAGCACATGCCATTCTTTGCAGAAAAATGGCCTTCTACTTCTTCCACACATTACGTCTGCACAAATAACTCCCGATCTGTACTGGGACTACTGGACTGTGGCTAGACAGGAAGCCCACCCTGCCACTGGGAAAGCTGAGCCAACATTCTAAGTCACTCAGTCCATCCCCATATAAATACCACCTGCAATGTCCACGACACTACTTTTCCCATACATTCTTAAATTCTTTCACTATTTTTGACAATTTTCCCTCTTCAGCTGTTCTAATTATCTAGATTATGCACACATATTCTTAATCATAGTCTTAATGGTGTTTGACCTTTAAATTCTCAGAGAAGGTGCAAATGACAATTAGCCCTTAATTCATCACTTCATCAGGATCCCACAAAATATCTGCAAAGAAAATTCTCCATGATCCTGTCTAGCCAATAATCAGGTTTTCATTTTTTTTCTCATTAGTTTAATTTAGATTACACATAGGGAAAATGGAAAACATGCACAGCATGTCATTCTAACTGTTTCAGCTGTAATCATGCCACCTCTGTTAGAGAACTCACCTTGCGTTTAGAAGCATACTTAAACTGAACGTTATGACGTATCTGCTCCAGTCGCTCCTCTCTTTTCCTTCTTTTTATCTCTTCTTCCTGAGTAAAAGTAATAGACAAGTATGTTACGTAATGTCGGGCAGAGTACCTCATTAACCCTTTTTAAGTGCAACCTTGATAACTGGATGGGGGAAACAGAAAATAGACCACTTGGATTCCACCTGTGTCCCTTCTGGGACAGGGGCATTGGGTGCTGACTTGTCAGAATATGGGATAAATTTCTGGCTAGGCTTGTAAGGGCCTCAGGGCCAGTAGCCTAGTACGTTCCTATGACCCTATGTTTACTAAACACAAAAAAAGGATACAGCATCTCTGTCAAACTGATAACCTGAAACTGGTGAAAGTCTACATTGCTACCACACAGGTAACCAAACTGAGCCAGATAAAAGGATTATTAAGTATTACCATGATAGAATTGCTTTTCTAGAATCATGACTAAAGCATTCATTTTGTAATATTATGTTAGGATGAGACAGACATAAAAGCATCATAAGCGACTTTTCATTAAGCAAAAGCAAGAGTGCAAAGTCATAATATATTATAAAACTATGTTAAACTACCAGTCTAAAATGATTCTGCCATGTAACAATGTAAGTGAAGGCCAAGAAGCTGCAGATTGCTCCGATTAGGATCTGGATAAGGATATTGTTTAACTCCTATCTCCAGTTTCCATAAAAATCATATTCTGTAAGTAGGCAGGTTTTAACAATACAACAATTACAGTGATCATTTTATGCATATCCATTCATCCATCCTCAACCCTTTTTCCCCATTTCACACATATGTATATATAAATAAAAATGTTCTGTAAATCTTCCAGTATGATCTCAAAAATCATAATACATGCCAATAAAAAATGTAATGCTGAGACCACATAATTAGTGCAAGCTATTCACTGCAACACAAGTTAGTGAATGCTTTTGTTCCTTACATCTGACTTGGAACATCTTCAGACAGTAAATGAACCATCACATGTATGTTAAATAGCTAGCCACACCGTGTTACATGACAAAATAACAATAAAAATATTGTCAGTGTCAAGACAAAATAAAAATGTTACAATCACATTCTATCTCCAGAAATATAAATATAGATATAAACCAGCTTACAAAAAGCTTAAAATCAACATTTTGCATCCACAAATGACCCTCTAGCCAAGTATTAACCAGGCCCAACCCTTTTAGCTCCCAAAATCAGGAGCATTCCGCTGCCAGTAAAATTCTCTGTTATCCAGTTTTGTCTCAATAACACAGCCCCTGTCTGAAATGTCCACTTTTTAAAGAACATTTATATATAAATATATATAGATATATAAACACACGCACACGCCAATATATTTTCTTCATATTTTTATGAAATACAAGTCAACCAAGATAGCCCTGCTGCACCAGCTTCCAAATTTTTACACCAAGCTTAAAATGTAGTGCAATTGCAAGTGGCCACTCTTATTTATTTTACATTTGTTTACCGTGTAGTGTCCGACTGGGCTGGGAGCCCATTTTCAGCGGAGACCCAGAGAGAAAAGCTCCACAACATACAATACAATTTAGACAGTAGACTAAAAACAGTATGTATCAATACATATTAATCACTACTGACACTTTCACCCAAAAAGTAATTCTTTCATTGTTAGCATATACTGTTTTCATATGTACTTAAAAGGGACAAACAGTGACAAATCTACATGCATTATGGAAACAAGGTTGGGTAATGTTTGTAGCACTAGTCTGAACACCAGTATTGCCTATCATATCAATTCTCTCCCTTTCAGAGAGGGACTTCATCAGTTTTAATATGAAAAAATGTGTTTTAACACCCACTGCTTTTTTTATCCCATTCATGCCATCAGACATCTCAATTTTTATCAATATTTTAATATACAGTGCATCTATACTAAACTGTAAGCACACACAGCTAATGCTGATCTTCAAACTTTTATTTAAAATTAGAAAATCAGACACATTTACGTCTTTGTTTAAACCTTGTGATAATGCACCAAATTTACAAGTAATAATGTTTCAGGTTTCAGTAATGCAGAAATGATATCACTTTAATAAAGGGAAAGCTAAGATACTGGTAAACAAAGTTTGCAAGTTCCTCCATGTACTTCCAAACAATGCTGAACAACTACATTATGTAAAGTCACTGTAACATCGCACAAGTGCTCCAGTATTCTTGCTTTTAGACTTCTCCTGATTTGGCCAATATATATATATATATATATATATATATATATATATATATATATATATATACATATACAGTGTGTGTGTGTGTGTGTGTGTGTGTGTGTGTGAGAGAGACAGAGTGTTTATGTGCCCACCCAATGAGATAAGCAACATGAGCGCTACTGCACTTGAAGTACCCATTTAAAAAAATTGGTACCCCGTTAATGGTTGTACCATGAAGATTCCTTATATGCCGATAAACATTACCTTTCATAAAACTAAATTTTCCCAAAGACTTACCCCTACACAACTGGAATTGGGATCTTTAGAAAAGGGAAGGAGCAAACTACATAGGGAAAATGGGAATTTTGAGAACATTATATGCAGAGCAGGAATGAGGTTTAAGAGGCAGGATTTGAATGAGTTATATAATGCTTAACTGACAATGACTGGATGGTTTATAAGTAATGTATAATGTTTACAACTACAGTTGTTTCATTGGTGTCTGTGACGTAAACTGCAACTAAAGTGATATCATTTTGTATGTTTTTCATTTATATAAATGTAAGATTGCCTTTGTAATATCTGGAAATTTAATAAAGATGTTTGGAAAAGAAAAGCTTACCCCCTGAAGTAATATCCAAAGGGAATACGAGAGGGATCAACAGATCATGCAAACTGAAATCTCTTCTATATGACAAGACTAATTTAGAAGGCAAAATGTTCTTAAATGATAGCTCATTAAAATACTGTACCAGTGATCCAACACAACTTATATACTAACAAAAAATGATCTTATTGTTACTTTGGTGATGATCACTTTAGTATCCTTGTGCCTCTTACAAGAATGGCTTGGACTACTGATTTTAGCTAAACATTTCTGGAACTGTTGTATAGCCATATTTTCTGCCCAAAAATCAATCTAAAAGACCATTCTTTACATGCACAAACTCAGAAATGGATGTGATTTTAATCCCAGCCCTATATACAGTGGATATAAAAAGTGTACACACCCCTGTTAAAATAACAGTTTTTTGTGATATAAAAATGAGACCACAATAAATCATTTCAAAACTTTTCCAACCTTTAATTTGACCTATAACCTGTACAGTTCAATTGAAAAAACAAATATGTTAAGGGGAAAAAATACAAAATATAAAAAACGTACAATAAGCTGGTTGCATAACTGTGCGCACCCTTAAACTAATACTTTGTTGAAGCACCTTTTGCTTTAATTACAGCATTCGGTCTTCTTGGGTACAAACCTGCCATCAATTAAAGAGACCGTGATTAATCCCAAATAAAGATCAGCTGTCCTAGTAAGATTTTCCTGACATTTACTCAGTTGTCTGCTACAGCAAAAGCCATGGTTCAGAGAGAGCTTACAAAGCATCAAAGGGATCTCACTGCTGAAAGTTATCAGTCAAGAGAAGGATATAAAAAGAAATTCCACAGCATTGGATATACCATGGAACACAGTGAAGACAGGCATCAAAAATTGGAGAAAATATGGTACAACAGTGACGTTGCAAAGAACTGGACGTCCCTCCAAAATTGATGAAAAGACAAAACGAAAACTTACCAGGGAAGCTGACAAGAGACCTACAGCAACACTGAAGGAGCTGCAGGAATTTCTGGCAAGTACTGGGTGTGTACTACATGCAACAACAATCTCCCGTTTCTCCATATGTCTAGCTTATGGGGCAGGGTTGCAAGACAGAAGCCTTTTCTTACACAGAAAAACATCCAGGCCTGGTTAAAATTTGCAAAACAATACATTAAGTCTCCCAAAACCATGTGGGAAAATATGTTATGGTCTGATGAGCCCAAAGTTGAACTTTTTGGCAACAATTCCAAAAGGCACGTTTGATGCAAAAAAAAAAAAAAAAAAACACTTCAATTCAGCAAAAGAACATCAGCCCCACGGTGAAGCATGGTGGTGGCAGTATCATGCTTTGGGATTGTTTTTCTTCAGCTGGAACTGGGGCTTTAGTCAAGGTGGAGGGAATTATGAACAGTTTCAAATACCAGTCACTTTTGGCCCAAAACTTTTGGGCATCTGCTAGAAAGCTGAACATGAAAAGAAATTTCATCTTTCAACATGACAATGACCCAAAGCATACATCCAAATCAAGAAAAGAATGGCTTTACCAGAAGAAAATTAAAGTTTTGGAATGGTCCAGCTACAGCCCAGACCTAAATCCAATAGAAAATCTGTTGGGTGACCTGAAGAGGGCTGTGCACAAGAGATGCCCTCGCAATCTGACAGATTTGGAGCGCTTATGCAAGGAAGAGTGGGCAAATATTGCCAAGTCAAAATGTGCCTTGCTGAAAGACTCCTACCCAAGAAGGCTGAATGCTGTAATTAAATTAAAAGGTCCTTCAGCAAAGTATTAGTTTAAGGGTGTGCACACCTATGCAACCATCTTATTGTACGTTTTTTATTTTTTATATTTTTCCCCTAACAGATTTGTTTGTTTTTCATTTGAATTGTACAGGCTGTAGGTCACATTAAAGGTGGGAAAATTTTTGAAATGATTTATTGTGGTCTCATGTTTTTATATCACAAAACCTTGGCATTTTAACAGGGATGTGTACACTTTTTATATTCACTGCAGTTCACCAATTGGCTGGCAATTTATGAGATAAGGTGGGTAATGATTAGTCACAAAGTACACTTTTTTAACTGCTGTAGGCTTCCAATAAAGTTTACTTTCAGAAGCATAGTTCACTTTTCCAGATAAAGTCACAGCCAAAAAATTAACAGAATGCAGTCTTACCTCTCCTGCGAGTCTACAGCCCAATGTGTGGTAAAGAGAATCTAAAACATCTTGTAATTCCTGATGGCTTACTGTACATATGAAAAGCCTGTTATGACTACAGTTACTACTGTTGTTGTGTCTTTTGGCTTTTCCCAGTTAGGGGTCGCCACAGCGGAAATGATTGGTAGTTGATTTTTACGTGCCAAGTTACCAGCCCTGACACACAACGTTCAACAAAGGTACGCCCATTCATGCATGACTCCAAGCAGAAGACGCTCTAGCTGAGAATCGAACCGGACAGCGTCTTACTACAGGTGTTAAAATGCATTTGGAGTGCTAGCTCCTGCATCTCTGGGTAGCTATATTAAAGTAATGCACACATGACAATTCTTGACATTATGCCCCTTTTCAAGCAGTACAGGTAATGCCCTTGCCCATCATGATTCATAATGTGACAATCACATAGACATATAATGGTTTACATTTTCTAGGTATCAAATGTTGGAATCTTTTCACAGCAAACATAAGGACAGAGATGCAAACTGTGCAAGTAACAGAAAAGAAATGGGGACCTCAGTAGGACATCCAAATCCCTGACGAAACCTCACAGAAAAATAACCAGCCAGACTGGGAAATCCTCTTCTCCTGCAAAGACCCACAAAGAAGGGTCCTAAATGGCAGAACAGTTCATTAAATAGAACAATGTTATACAAGCTAACTGCCCTTGTGGGCCATTTTAAACCTAGCTAATGTCTCCTGGTGAAAATCATATCCTGTGCCTTTTGTATACGAGGCAAACACCTTAACCATTATGCCAACTTTCATAACCAGCTTCTGTGTCTCAAAAAGGATAGTACGTGAGATTGCTTATTTTCAATTTTTTTCTTTTCTTTTACTATATTTTATTTGCCCCCATGCCTGTTGAACATCAAGCCTTCCCCAAACGGACTTCAGCCCATCTGTTCTTCCATACTGGGGCGTCCTCAGAACCAAGAAGCTGAGAAGCACCCAGAAAGGCCATTTCAGGCAGCCGTGAGAGCGGCTTATGTGCTTCCCAGCATCCTAGTTATAAACATTTGAATAGCCTATCCCTCCCAGCTGAGGGAGTGAGGAGAAGAGGTGAGCAGCCCACACCACCACTGGGACCTACAATACCCTCCCCTCTGGGAGTGCATGCTCCAATGCACCTGCTTATAGTGGCTACCACAAGACAATGACTTTGTGGGCCGAAAGTCCACCACCTCTAGGATGTCTACACAACTGCACCCCTCTTCTGATCTACCAACCCCCTCTCCTGAGATGGAGATATCCATTCTCCCCTGCCAGCTGTGTTAAGCACCTGCACTGCTAACTGAATTTAGATCACTTGGGCTGTAGTCAGAGCATAGCTAGGGCTTTATTCTACACCACTGGAGCTGGCTGCTTCTTTTCAAATTTGTGTGTAAATGGTCCCGGTATAAAGAAATACATACAAGTCATGAAGCAGTTAGTTTTTGGGGAAATCTGGATAATTCCAGAGATGAAATCAGATGAAATATAAATTCTATACAACTGTAAGGAAAATAATAACCCTATTCAAATTACTGAAAGAGAAAGAAATACCAAACAACTCCAAGAATCCTCTGACAAAAGCACAAAAAAAAAGGCCGAGTTAGTTCAACTTCAGTAGGAAAAGAAAGTCTAAAATCTTTTACAAAAGCATGAGTCAGCTCTGCAGCTATTAGTTTCCTCATTGTTTACTAACCATATCACTAATCAATCCAAAATAAAACATAACCTTTTATGAAGAGAATTTGCACTTACTTTGATCTGCAAACAGTTGGTGAATGAAGTGCAAGAATCCTTAGAAAAAGATTTAAAGTAATGATGCTTTGATTATCTAAGTTGTAAATAAGCACCACTACACAGCATACAAAATATGGTACAGCCTATAGAACAGCTAATATGGCGTCGATGAATACCCACCCATCATCAAACATTTCAGCAAAGCAATACACTGGCATCTGGCTGGATTCTGCACTGCATTATGTCCATCATCAAGTAAAAGGTGACGGACAGTTCTGAACAACTAAACTATCACACAAGGCAACCAGGGTTCTTACCCCTGAAGCTACTGACAAGAAAATTGTTTCTTAGAGTGGTATCTGCACTTCTGCGCACCACTTATTGTAAAAATGCCAAAGTAAAACACCTGTAGACAGCACTCAACAAATGTCTGAAAATTAATTGTCCTCGATTCCAATAAGGGATCTCTTGTATCACTACTACAAAATTTCTCTGGCTCCCTATATCAACCGGAGCCAAGCTGCCTTCTGACATGCCTACTTGATAACTTCATTGCACAGTGCATTGTCCTAAATTTACAAGAAAAATCCTTTTAAATAGTATTTATTCTGACAACTTATGAGTATCCTTAACACTTGCTCAGCTTATTTAATTACTAGTTCAAAACATTTCCCAGATGGCTCTAGACAGAATTCCCTCCCTTCAGAGTTTGGTTGCATTATTAATCACAGCACTACCACCCATTCACACAGACAGAGGATAGCTTTACCACTCCATGTTGACTGGCCAAATGCCTGCTGCAACTACACTATCTCAGCCCATCATGACTAACTCTAACTAACAAGTTGGTAGGTGCATATTACTTTACAGTCTCTCACAGCTTTTACTTTCCACTGCTTCACTTAGTCAGCATCCATCTTGTTTTTCTACTTCGTCTCCTCACTTGCTTTCATTTTCTCCATTTCTGCCTCATTTATCACTCTGTTACTTCTACTCCAAAACACTAAATAAAACGTTAAAATATGAGGCTGTTACTACAGGATAAAAATATTATGACTTAAGTGCTACAAATAACTTACTACTACTCGAAAAAAAAAGCCTTTCCATTTGGAATTCATTTTAATAGAATGAAATACAACTCTATTAGGTGTCAATTTGTCACGCATCGATTTAATTTACAAACATCACTGTAAACCTGATAACATTTTTTTTCATTCTCCCTCTGGCAGGTCGAAGTCCCCACTGATAAAAGGGCTGAGTGTCAACCTGTGGCTAGCTGGCAGTCCATATTATTTATGCTGCACTCTTTTTCCTTACCTTATTCTCGATATGCTGTGCACATCTATGTCTGTGGAAGAAATGAGCTGTGCATTTACCCATATCTTACAACACAGCTGGAACCATAAGTCTGTACTGCAGGTTGGCTGAAAGCTCCTTCCCTCTCCTTAGGAAAGGAGGACCTGCAAAATGCCACTAATTAACAACCCCCAAGGTCAGCTTCATAAGAATCAGGATGATGTCTTGTACTGCAGTCACGGATCCATCCCATAGAGCTGCCTAACCTAACAGGAGTTTTAATGGATACATTATAATCCACTGACACATCAATGTAAACAAAAGTAGTAGCATCATTCTGTACTTGTAAATTTTTGCCAATATTTTAAAACATTGCAACTGCACCGCAATATGTTCATAGGTAGGTACTAGGCAAACAGACCAGGAGATCATTAATGAACCTAGCCCAAATTCACAATTACCAAAGCAATATCTTCTTAAGTGACTTGCTCAATGTCACACAGTAGGCAAAACCTCTTTGCTAACTAACAGAATGGTCACTGTCATTTGGTCTGAATTATTTATTAATAGGTTCAGTCACAGCCTCACCTCAGGCTTTATCCCTACCGAATGATGCACTGCTACAGTCATAAAGGGGGAGCAACTACAGACCCTGGCAATTATCACCTCATTAGCCTGATGAACCTGATATGTAAAGCTATAGAGTGCATCATCATCATGGATATAGGAACTCTCCAAACTCTAGACCCCACACAATTTGGCTTTGTGAAAGGGAGATCATTCCTGTTCAACCTGGTGGATAATTTGGCTTTGTGAAAGGGAGATCATGCCTGCTCAACCTGGTGGATTTCTTTGAGTCAGTCACCAGGGCTGTGGATAAAGGTAAGGCAGTGCATACAGCCTACCTCAATCTGGCCAAGGCCTTTGATACCATTCCTCACTTGTGAATTATTGATAAACTCATCAAACTAGGCATCAACCCCTATATCACTAGGTGGGTTGCAAATTGGCTCACAGATAGAACAACAGTGTGAAAGTAGCGGACTCCAAGTCAGACTGGGTTAAAACTGGAATTAGCAACACCACTGGGTACTCTTTTCAAACACAATCTGAGCACTGACTTCATGCCAATGGAATAGAAAACGGCTACCGTCATCCCTTTGCACAAAGGGAGTGCATCCACTGACCCCGGGAACAACACACCTATTAGCCTGATCAGCCTTATCTCTAAGGCCATAGAGAAATAATCATGGACCTTATCAAAGATGTAGGAAATCTCCAAACGCTCAACCCCACCAAGTCTGGCTTTGTCAAGGGGAGAGCATGCCTGTTAAACTTGGTGGACTTCTTCGAGACAGTCACCAAAGCCCTAGATGAGGTAAATCTGAACATATGGCCTACCTAGACTTAATCAAGGCCTTTGACACAGTCCCCCATTCAGGCATCATTGATAAACTCACCCAACTGGGTATCAACCCATATATTGTCAGGTGGATTGCAAAATGGCTCACGGATAGAACTCACATGGGACTCCACCTCCTCCAGCCAACCCGTAACCAGTGGTGTTCCGCAGGGATCAGTTCTGGGACCCCTACTATTGGAATCTACTTCTCTGAAGTACAGGCAAAAGCTAAAGGTCTGTGGTTGACCAAATTTGCTGATGACTGCAAACTAGGAGCGGTCATTGAGCCTCCCTAAAGATGTCAACATCCTGCAGGATGGACTTACATAGACTAATGATTGGTGCCAAAGTCATGGTCTTAAACTTAATGCAAAAACTGCATTATAGTCCCCTTCGGCAAGGACGATGTTCATGCAAACTACCACATAAATAGTAATACCCTAAACACACATTCAGTGGTGAGAGATCTGGGCACACAGGTTGACAGCAACTGTACATTTGATTACCATGTGTCCATAGTGGTAAGAAGGACATTTTATAGTGCATCTCATAAGCAAGGGCACTGCCTCCAGAAAAACAGAGGTCATAACCCCCGCGTACTCTTCCCTCAACAGGCCAATAATACAGTACCATGCTTCCTTTAGTATGCAACCTTTCCAGGCACCTGCAGCAAGTGGAGAGACCATAAAGGTTCCTTACTAAGGAAATTCAGGGTCTCCAGCATCTGTCATATGTGGACAAACTGAAATCACTGTCGCTTTACTCTATATCATACAGACTGCTCAGAGGCAACCTGTGCCTTGTATATAGGGCGATCTTTGACCCTGCTTTAATGGAAATGCTGCATATTAGAAAGTCAATTGGCACACAGGTCACTCACGTAAAGGATCTTAACCTGATATGTGACATCAACAGAACTTGCTGGAGGGACAGATTGGTCTCACCTTTGGAACAAACTTAAAATTCATATTAAACAAAGCCCTTCGTTGATCCTATTTAAGCGTAATTTGGACAACTGGATAGGAAACTGGAAATTCAACCTAGGGATTACACCGGTCTACCTCCTGGACAGGGGTAATAGGCGCTGATTTTACTGTCTGCTCAAAACAGACACTCTAGGGAACTAGCTTTGAACTTAGCTAAGCTTTTAAGGGCTCTAGGACTGTTGGCCCAATAACTTCCTATAAGCCTATGATCCTATGCCTTTAGTTGGCTACCCCTGATGTCCAGATGCTTGCTATTGCCAGTAGCATTCTAAATTAGGTGGAAGCACAGTTGAGTGGGTAAACTGGTCCGGTTGACTGAGGAGGGAAGTGTACTGGTCAAAGTCTAGAAATATAAAAATTAAACAGATGTAAGAAAAAAAAACAGGTAGCAGAGGAGGCAAAGAGATACGATATTTTTGCTGACAGTCATTACTACAGAGCCTCTCAGCCTGCTCTGGTTAAATACGATACCACTAGCTATACCCCAGGTCAAAGTAGGATGGACAGGACTAAGTTACACACGTACAGTCAAACTGGTAGGACACTAATAGCAGTTTGATCAGGATAATATTACAGTGGCATAATACTACAGTGGCATCTAGTTATTGCAGTTTAGTAAGCACAGCACTCTTTATAGAAAAGAAGCAAATATTTGAGTACGTTATGTGTACAACAATGCACCATGTGTACATGGTGCATAGCAACGCTGGATATGCTATATGAAAAACAATGCCAGACATGCCACATATACAATAATGAAGGATACACCACGTGTACAACAATGCCAGATATGCCACATGTACAACAATGCTAGGTAATTGTGGAGCAGGTTCAGCCCTTCCACTGCTGTCACAAGTGGAAAATTGGCAGCAAAACATCACATTTCTGCTTTGGAAATTACAAAAATGATCATTATTAAAGGTACTACTCTGAAAGTTACAAAGACATAATGTTTGTCTTTATATATTTTGAGCTTTAGATGAAATAACATACACACCCCACCCCCGGTTAGATTTTGCAACTGGCTCTCAATGTCCACAGCAATTCATTCAAATGATACATCTGTGACTTCTGAAAACAACCCTTTATTTTTAAGAAAATGATGCACTTCTTGTTTTTGCACTCTTGTCAAGGATTCTTCTACTTGCACTTGGATTCTCTCTTCTCTTCTGTGTGTACTTCAGTTTACAACCTCAATGCAAAATCTTCTGATTCCATCCACAGCTTCACTTCACTAATGTGCTAAATTTGCTCTATAATTCTCTTTGCGGTGTCTTCGTTTAGTTTACTGTATTTGTTTTTTCAATCACCTTGAATGATCCTTGCACCTTAACCAAGAATTTGTTTCCATGGAAGGCACTAAAACGACATTTACTAGGATATACTCTTTTTTTTTTTTTGTTAGCCATAGACTCACTGTTGCATCTACTGGGGTCTCTGCGTGTGCTCCTTTACTAAAGGCGTATCCCAGCTACAGTCAGTCTTGCAACCTAACAGTTTTCTATCAAACTTTAAATGGTGTGATGTCTTCTTCCACAGTTTCCTTAGAAAGTCCAAGCAGTTTTCTGGTATACTGGCTGTATAAAAGTGCAAACAATGTAAATTCAGTTAAAGCTTTAGTCACCTCTTTTACAGCAAACAATGAGTAGGGTAATGACTGGTCCCAGTTTTTGCCATATGTGTCAATAACTTCTCTTAGCATGGGAGGCTGGCATAATGGTTAAGGTATTTACCTTGCAGACACAAGGTACAAGGTTTGATACTCATATGGGATAATCTGTTAGGCTTAAAATGGCCCACAATGGCAACTAGTACAAACCTATATTGAGCGGGATAGATTTCTGTCCCAAAGACTCCCCAGTCTGTGGAACAGATTCCCTCTCCATGTCAAGCAGAGTACCTCTCTAGCCCTCTTTAAGAGGAACCTAGATGACTGGATGGGAAACAGAAAATATACCCCTGTGATCCCAACTGTGCCTCTGCTGGAAAGGGGAAACAGGTACTGACTTTGAGGGAACATGGGCTAGGCTTACACGGGTCTCTGGGCCAATAGCTAGTGAACCTATAAATCTATGAATATGGTGTTTTATTGAACCTCTCTACTAATCCAGTCTGTAAGTGACAGACTGGAATCTTCAACTATCTGACTTTAAAACACTGGCATTACTGATGCAATATCCTTGGCATAAAAGTATCTCTTTAGGGATTGCCACTCTAGAGAATAACATTACCAGATCTCTGGAAATAGAATTAATATTAGCTTTGTATAATAACACTTTACGAAAATTGTGTAGCAAAGTCCATTGATGCTGGAATATACTAATGTCCGTTGATGGGAGTAAGACAAGTGGTCTAACTATCACTTTAATAATAAGTAGTCCAAAACAAGTGATCCAATGACATCTGATCTAATGATGTTCTTCAGTATATTCTGCAAGATCCAACTCTGAAAATGAAGGTTTATGATTTTCTGATCACCGGTATGAGTTACCTAAACATCTGTAAGTAACAGAGTTTGCTTTATGACAGTGTGCTGGATTGTGACAACTGGTGTGCACTTCCAGTGTTCTTCCACTGTAGTGTGACCGTGGAGTTGTTATATACAAGTTCCAGGGTTTAGAGCGCAAAGCTGGGTTAGATTGTTTTTAGATCAGTTGTATTTAGATATTTTGAGCTTTAGATGAAATGATATACACCCCCATTACTACATTTTGCAAGTGGCCCTCACAATGTCCATAACAGATTCAATTGACACCTCTGTGATCTGCATTGTGATCAATAAACTCTTAAATCTAAGAAGGGGTGCAGTTTTCTGACATTCTAGACAAGAAACACGTTTTTTTTTCTTTCATTATACCTGGTCAGTACAATCTAGCTAGTACTCTTGCCTTAGTTTTGTCCATCTACAGGTGATCCTCAAACACATGACTATGGGACAACCACATGATTAGTGTCCTGTAAGGTTTTGGCAATAAGAAATGTAGAATGTTTCCCTTTCATTACTTACTGTATACAAGAGGTCATCTTTTAACTCAAAATAAGGGTAGGAAGTAATGGGAAAATCCTGTGCATTATACTCCCCATACAACCTTGGTTATACTCATTCTTCCCCACATAAAGTATCGTCTCTCCATTCCACTCTCATAAAGTTTATTATATAGCTTGCATGTAAGTCCTATAAGCGCTTTTCTTGAGGTGGATAATGTAGCTCCCTCTCCAAAAAACACTGGTACTACATCTTATTCTATACCTTACCCTAAGGAGGGTTGTTCTAAACACACACGTCTCCACTTTACAGTGTCTGCTACCATTACAAGCTTCTCAAATACTCTTTTCTTTTAGGTTGCAGTAAAGCTCTCACTCTTCAAAAGTTCTCAGAAAAGATATCTTCTGCTTTACTACTTTACTTACAAATACCTGCTGCTTAGAGTCTACCTTTATCTGGGTTTTCTGCTTGACGCTAATAGAAACAGACTCAATACTGCATTCTCCTGCTTAGTTCAGTTTTAGTATTCACTTTGTTCTGAAAGCCCTCGCTTTGACAACATTTCTATTTTTGCTTTGTTTTTGCCCTAACACTTATTGGACACAGGTAGCTTGTAAATGGTTCATCTCCCAGGCCCCTGCTTGTAAATGTTTCATCTCCCAAGGCACTGCTTACACTACCAAGGGTACCAAAATTTGTTAACTATTTGGGATGCATGGCTAGGCTTAAAAAGGACTCAGTGGTCATTAGCCTAGTACACACCTATGAACCTAAGTCTCTGTATAGACTTTGTCTTGTAATGATTATCACTTGATTTTCTATCAGTTCACCTTCAGTCCTTATGTTGATATCTACAGTATTGGCTTTCTGCTGCTCTATCACTGAGGCTCGTTTGTGGCAGCCAGCACAGCCCTTTTTACTGTCTAACCACAAAAATTCTAGCTTATATCTGTACATTCCATGCCAACTCCTTTCTCATGCCTTTATTCTGTACCTCTACAAGTGTCAGTGTCTTTGTCCCCCCATTCATATGCTGAATGGCTGCATCAAACTGATGCTATGCCCTTTACTTAAGTGTATCAGCCTGCCCCACTGCGTCTATGGATTCTCCCTCACCTCACATTTCCCATACCAATTTAAAATAGGGAATTTTTTTTTAACATTATATCACAAATGCACATTATCCCTACTGTTTGTTTGTAATTAATTGCATGCTTACACATGAGGAACCTTTAACAAGGTTAATCATGTTTCCAGAGTCTAGCACAGCTCAAACTTCTGTTCCTTCTAAAAGTACAGTATACGTCAGTAGCTTGGTTTGACAAAGCACTGACTAAATTATTTTAGCTAGTTTTACACACGCACTATAGAAATACCTTCATGTGTATCATGCATTTCAATTTTCACATTTCTGTTTCCAGGATTCTCTTCAGTATTAGTAACAGAATTTAGCATTCATTACACCTGACACCTGAAGCATTTGCAGCTTTGTTTTACAGATAATGGTAAATTTCTTATTGCAACCTTAGGAAAAATTAAAAGTCTGCTTGTAAGTCTAACATTGTTTCATTCTATTGAAGTTAAAAGCTTAGAGCTTGAGATCATTTTGCAATTCACATTTTCTTATATTACTGGGGAAGGTTCTCACTTCTGGCAATTGATAAAACTTCCAAACATTTTCACTTTACTGTTGAAAACAGGCTCTAACCATGGCTTTAAAATATTTTTAAATTGTGCATCTGTGTTCTTACTGGTTTGTTAGCATTAAAAGTCCAGTTGTAAAATTACAGTGCTTGTATTTCAAACATTCTTCCTGCCCTAAGCAAGGACTCTTAAGTCTGTCAAAGCTCATATAATCTTTTCTCTTAATGTCCACATATATTTTCAGTGCCTTTCCTGTCAGCTGGAATGACAGTGTTTTTTGCTCAGTCTACTCAGTCCCAATTCTCTAGGGTGACGCAGCTCTCAGAAGCCAACAAGTAGGATTCCAGATCATTCATCTTGGTTAGTATTTTTTTTTGTCATTGCAAACATATTCTTGGGATTAGATGATACATTAGCCAGCAAAACCAAGTAAACCTTTATCTGAACCAACCCACCGATCTCTTATTTTTGACTCAAGCATTTTCAGAGAGACTTCTATGACTGAGCTGTCGGCAAACAACAATAGAAGGAAAAATACATTAACAGAAACAAAGAATCCTGAGACTGTCAATGCTGGGATCAACATCAATGCCTCAATGGATACAGCGTGTGCCCTGAACTCTGCTATACTATTGGCTGAAACAAGCATTTTTTTTGAGCTGACGCCACAACAGTAGGCCAGGACAGAAAATCTTTGGTGTATTGGATTTTGGAGGGTAAACCCCTATGAACCTAAATGTTTGTACTCTCTCAACTCCTCATCCCCTACTGAGAATGAAGGAGAAAATGCACCACAAAACTCACACTTTACTCCGAAACATGCATCCGCCTCAGCAAAGGATTCAGCATTAAGTATTTTGAATCAAGAATAAGATCACCACTTAGATGCTGAATCAGTCACCAGAGTGACGGCAAGAGACTTTGGCCCCACAATTAAACAGCAAACAGCTTCTTCAGTTACTTTCACTAAACGTTTTAACTGCAGGCTCAATCACTTTAGAAGCTATCTTAGATACTGCAGGGGAGGTTTTACTATGCACTGGAAGGAAGCTTGTACTTTTTAACTGTCTTGGCACTAGTCATTCAAGGCTAAAGATAAGAGAAGTTTCAATGCTAAGTAGGAAGATCCCAGCCCAGCAGAACCACTAGAATCAGAAAGACAACTGAACAAATACATTTTTATCCTCTCATACAAATGTAACTGTAGCTGGTCATTGTTGTGCCACAGTGAAAAAAGGGTTGGGGAAAAAGAGAGTCCTGGAAGGAGTATGACCCTTAAAAAAATAAACACACTATGCCCGTTCTTGAGAGGAATTTTTCTGCCATGGGTGCGCCTATGAAATCCTCACCTCATTTTTCTTGGGGTGGCTGGCCAAAACTAAAACAACAAATTCCTTGTGAAAGAAGGGAAATCAAACCACAGTAGCCTGAACCATAACCAATGTTCTCTCAGACACAGAAGAAAACAAAAGATGAAATGGCCATTTAAAAACAAAATCAGTGATCAAAATTAATAAACCTGTTCATTAGGAGAAGGAAATTAAGGCATGGTAACTTAAGGCTAAATACAGCACCAAAGAGAAATAAACAATAAAATACAATTAAAACTACTGCTGCAGAATGCTTAAGCCAAAAGCAAAATAAAGCCAATTTCTGATAGTATAAAAAGTACTCAACAGTAGAGAAAAACTGTCAAACGTCAAACATGACTGCTTAAGTACAGACAGTAAAAGATCAGACAACTCACCCACAGCTAAACAGAATTTCATAGGTTGGTACTAGGCTAGCAGCCCTATGGCCTATACAAGCCTAGCCATAACAATTCCCTGGCTATTTCTTCCCAGCAGTGTGGAACCATTCTATATTTTTCTGTGCTCTTTGTACAGCAACAAAGTATTTTATAATTAATTGTTTCCATTTCTTTTCTGGGACAACCAATCTGAGATAAACACAGTCCCTTTTCAGTGGTGTCCGATGGAGAAAAACTCTAAATTTACGTACAGCATGCGATAACAAATAGGAGAAATGCATAATTACAAAATCCATTAATACAGGTGTGAACACAATTACAAGGCTCAAGAGGGGAATAAAATTATAAAGAAAAATAGATAGATGAAAATGCATACTTATGTAATGCAACAGTAGAAGATATGGAGATCATGAGTAATTACATACACACGCATTACATATATGCATACATATACATGCACACACACACACACACACACACACACACACACACACACACACACACACACACACACACACACACACACACACACACACACACACACACACACACACACACACACACACATGCATACACAGGCACACGTGCATTCATGCAGCCGCACATAGTCACAAATTTAACGGCTGAGTAGGGACAAGGTGTGTTTTGAGAAGCAGCATGAAAGAAAAAGAAATACAGAAAAACGAGAAGAAAAAAGGTAATACTGGAGAAGAGGGGTTGATAGAGAGAAATAGTGATTTAATCTTACATTTCTAGTCTGTTGGTAATTTGTAAGTTCAGTCTTTTGTGAGCTATTAAGTGTGGAAGACATTACTTAGGCAAATGTACTAATTGCATTTTACTTGGACAATGTTAACATTTTTTTTTGCTAGGTATTATTTTAAAGTTGGTATGAATTCTGAAGTGTTTGCTTTGTTTCTGATCTCTGAGAGAATGCTATTCCATTTGGAGGCTATAATGACTGAACAGAGTGAATTTGGCTGGCAATTATGTGACTTTATGTTATCTATTGGATTTTGAAGTGATCCCAGGGGTCTTTGTGTGCGGTATCTTTGTACAGTTTCACTTCAAAATGTCGAAAACTCATAACATCTAATTTCAAAAGAGAGAGACCATAAGATCAAAAATTCAAAACATCTAAAACTCATAACATCGAATTTCACAACATCGAAAATGTATAAAATTGAGTAGTGTATCATCAAACATTTAAATGTTATAGTTCATTCTGTTAATCTGTACATAGTGTTGATCATGCCACTCTATACATGTTTTTAGGCCATACAGGTAAGTGATTTAGACATTGTGTATACATTCTTTATGGTGATCGTAATACAGTGGTGTTAGGAAATTAACTTTTTCCCAATATAGTGCAATCTCAGAATTGGTATATTTAATTTACGGGGGGGGGGGGTGCAGTGGGGCTTGCCCCCTGCAGAAATGTAGTAAAAAGTGTGTTTTTTCATTTGGTGTTGTTATAGGTGGAGGGGATGTTACTTATATTTGCTTTGCAGCTTTCGATGTTGTGAGATTCGATGTTATGAGTTTTAGATGTTTTAAATTTTCGATTTTATGGTCTCGCTGTTTTGAAATTAGATGTTATGAGTTTTCAACATTTTAAGTAGAATCTTTTGTACAAGGTTTACTAGAGTTGGACATTTAAGTGGCTTGTGGAGGATGCTACATACTTCTAGGCAGTATCAACATATTGTGCAGTTCCAGTGAATCACGTCTTTGTAAAACTTGACAATGGTGAGTCTTGGTATGGCAAGCACAAGTCAGGTAATGTTTGACTCTGCTTATTTGGATCTTTTGAATACTAGTCAGAATGGAAGACACAAGTTTGATAGTAGCAATGTTTGTGCAGTGTGGGAACTTAGAATTTGGACTGATAAAGCCTGCCTATTTTCTGATTGGTTGCACTAACAACGCAGTCTACAGGCTTATCAAATGTAAGTGTTGTCTGTGATTACACCTATGAGTTTACTATGCTTTAATACTTTTGCATTAAAACCCCTCTAGAGCACAGTCTCAGATATCTAACTTTTGTTTTGTTGTAGAATTACTTGTAAATATTAGCTTTTTTTGCCATTCAAAAGATGAATGTTTACCAGCCATAGTTCAAGTGAGCTTAATACTTGTGGTACAATATTAAGCAGTTAATTTATAAATGAACTATTAGAGATTAAGGTTGAATTGCCACCATACTGTACAACTGCAGCAATAGATGCTCTTTTTATATGTTGTTAACAAATATGTTTAACATAGAGGGACCCAGGACAGATTCCTGTGGTACTCCTATGATTAAGGAGATGGCTTGAAGTAGTAGGCTGCCATCTAACACATTGTGTTCATTTGAGGTAAATTATAAATCATAGATAGCAACCTTGGGCTAACTGAAGAGGCTTAATTATTGATGAGTAACAGCTGACAAGATACATCAAAAACCTCGGAAATATCTAGGAATATTGCAGCAACAGTGTTTATTCTGCTTGTATATGGAAAATGACAGTAGGGCCTCTGGGTCTGAAACCACATTGGATGCTGTATGACAAATTATTCTTGCTTAGACAAAGAGTTGTTTATGAATGCAGTTTTTCAGAATATTTGAAAGTGGTGGGAGTACAGCTATAGGTATGTAGTTAAGTATTTTCAGAGAGGTACTATTTTTATGAAGAGATATTACAAGACTGTTCTCACAGCCTAGGTATGTAGTGCTCTTTCATGGACCTAGTTACACGGATGGATATTGTGTAGGTGAATGTATCTGTGATGGTGTGTAGATATCAGGTAGATTGAGGGCTAGGCGTGTAGTTTTTAGCTTCTTTAACAATTTTTCTTAACTTGAAAAACTGATACCTGGAATGAATATGTTCCATTCTGTGATATGCTGTCAGTTTCAATGGAAGAGTTGCAATGTCATGATAAGGAAGTGGCTGTAAGTTAGGAGTATTAAAAGAGCATGCTATGTTATAAGGGGTCTATATTACGTCCGCGGAAACCCCTTTCAGTTAACGACAGTTCGCCGAACAATAACCAGCAAAATCTAACTCCCTCGAACGGCCATCCCAGCGAATGTTTTCCTAGGGGAAAAAATGCTTGGCCAACCTAAAACCAGGCAAAATTTAAAACCCTTCAAAGTGGGGGGGGTTGTGCCCCCCCACACCCCCCCCTAAATAAATATATCAACTCCGAGATCGCACTACAGTGGGGAAAAGAGCAAATTCCCGATGATGGCAAAATGTTTTTCCCCTAGGAAAAAATTCAATGAAATGGCCATTTGTGGGAGTTAGAGTTTGCTGGTTATTGAAGAGCCATTTGCTGAAAGGGGATTTTGCGGAAGTAACATAGACCTGTTATAAGAGGTGTCATAGGAATTTGAAGATGGTTGGCTTTGCTAACCTGTTTTGGTTAGTTTATTGGAAAGCCAGAATATTTTAAGATTTGTTATGGAGTTGTTTGCAGTTTCGTAGAGGTTTATGGACCTTTTTTTCATTTTGACCAGGTTCTGGGGGTTGAGGATTGTTTTCCACTTACTATCCATGCTTTGTGCTAGACTTTTATTAAGCACCCATGGTTGCCAGGGAGCAGGTACAGCTTTCAACTTTCTCTTCTTGTAGTAGAGGTAATTAAATAGGTCTGTAAATGTTTGGTTAAAATACTGTACTGTGTCATCCAGGGGGATCCAGTTTGTGTCAAAATGGGATGAGATGCTTAGTAGTCCAACTTGCTTTAAAAAGGATGGCCTGCACCTCTTGTTCCAAGACTTCCACTTACTGGCTAAGACTTTTGTTGCCTAAATCATGTTCTTTTTTGGCAGAGTCCAGTTAATGAACATTACAGTGTAACAAACCCAAAACTGATCAGTATAAGGTGGTTGTTCTCAATACCCCAAGTCTTTGGAATGTATTCAGATTGGTGTAATTACTGAGACTTGGTTTAAATGCAAAGCAAACACTACCCCTATACCTGATTTTGCACTTACCATGCCTTCAGGCCTGATGGCAGCTATGATAGTGCCTCCATATTTGTAAAGAAACATATAGCCTTAAGGCAGATTCGCAGTGACCCACAAACAGAACTCAAATAACTCCAGATCACCCTGAAAGGACAAACTATCAACTTATAGCTTGTTACAGACCACTCTCCATGTCCATTGATGATCATGTTGGATTCCTAATGTACTCAAACTCCCTATTAAGAATTCCATTATATTGGGAGACTAACTACCCTGAAACGACAGCACCTATACCTCCAAGTGCAGGCTATGCCCACAAGTTCTTTGACTTAACAAAAACTCCAAGAGACAGATAGCTAAACCCACTACAGGGTAAAATATTCTTCTGATCCTTACAAATACAATTGCTTCATGCACTACTCACACGGTTTCTCCTTCCCTGGTCAATTTGGACCACAAATTTGTGACGTCACTTTCAAAATCTCCGAATCTCTTGCAGAAAATCTCTAAATTTGAGGATTTCAAAATATACTTATCCAATTCTATGACTGTTTCACAATTCACTTAAGGCAGCATCAGCTCTGATGGTGACAGAGCAGGTAGCCTTATAAAGGAGTTCTATGCTCATTTAGATAAATGCATAGAGTTGGCAGACCCAACAAGAGCAGAATATAATGGGAAATTAAAAAAACAAACCACCCCGGTGGTCCACCAACATAAATAAACTTTAGTACAAAGGAAAAAAAAACTCTACATTATGCACCAGATCCAAAATCCTGCTTATATCAAGGACAGAATCAAAAGTATTACAACACATTTGAAAAACACTATTAAGTGTAGCAAAGCAATTATGAACAAAGGCTAGCATCTGAAGCCAAAGATGACTAAATCCTTCTTTAGCTAGATCAGAAAACTAAGGAACATCCAACATTGCTCTCAACTCATTTGAAATGACACTTCCCATGCACATCCAATAAATACTGGAAATACACGTAGCAAGCAAATTTATTGCAAACTTCCTTCAAATTTCTATCCCAAGTCTACAAATCCCTCAAACCCTTATACACCTTATCATCATAAATGAACATGTACTGCATGTGTTTATCCAAGACCAAAAATAATTCTTCCATAGGGCCTGATAAAATAACCGATTGCTCAAGAAATGGTGCTAAGTATGCAGTCACACAGCCACTTCTGAAACTGTTTAACCCAAGTTTAGCTACAGGTTTTGTCCATGAATTTGGCATACTGCTGTGGTAATGCCTCTTCAGAAGGGTGGCCTTAACACTGACCTCATGAATTAAAGACCCATCAGCCTGATAAACCTCATCTGTAAAGCCACGGCTCTATAATTCTTGGGGCCAAGCTAATGGGTCTATAGTTCATGGAGACAGGCTAATGGGTCTAGAATTCATGGGGTCAGTCTTAGACCCATCAGCCTAATCAGACTCATCTGGAAAGCCATGGAACACATTATAACGGACTTTATAAAACTATAATAAAAATCTTAAGCATGACCCTCAGCAGTTTGGGTTAGTCAAGAGAAGATCTTGCCTAATAGACCAAGTTAACTTCAAGATCGTTACCAAGGCAATCCACAATGGTGTAAATGGCATATTTTGACTTGGCCAAGGCATTTGACATTATGTCCCATGCAACACTGTACGGAAACTAAATGCTTTAAAAATGGGATCTAAGTGTAAGATGGACAGCAAACTGTCTAAAAGGCAGAAGTCACAGTGTGAGTAGCAGGCATCTCATAAAAAGTAAGGCTGCCAGTGGTTTCCAAGAGATCAGTGTTGGGTCTACTACTTTTGAGCATTTACTTTTTCTGATCTCCAGAATGGGAAACAGAACCTCTGGCTAACTACATTTGTAGAGGATTGTAAACTTGAAAGTTGTCAAATCCTTCTCTGATACCTAAATCCTTCAGCAAGAACTCACACTTACAAATGCCTAGTGTACTGAAGATGGACTCAGATTAAATCCTAAAAAGTGCAATATCATTACATTTGCTACACAGAGCTCCTCCCCTCATCATCAACTGTACAGTCAATACCCCACAACCTTGGAAGATGGGTTGACAACTTCCTTGTTCTTGATCATATGATAACAGCAGTCGGACAATTTTTCTGCTTTTTGCAGCTCATTGCACAGGGAACATCGTCTAGATCTTAAGAAGTTTTTGTTCCCTTATATTTAGCATTCCTGAGGACAGTTACTGATTACTTTGCTCCATTTGTGATGTACCTCACTACAAATCAACTAGAAAGAACCCAGAGATTCCTAAGTAGTATGATTGTGGGTTTAAAGACCTTAAGCTAACAAGACAGGCTATCAGTTCTGTCTGTTTACTCAGCATCTTACAGACTCTTGAGGTGAGATCTATGCCTTGCTTCCTATGACACAGACATATTCTTCCTAGATGTCCATAAATCTAATAGTTACATAAATAGCATGACCAAGGACAGAAATTTTACTAGCAGATAAAACACGGAGAGACAGATTCATCATGGGGTGTCTCTCTGACATCTGGAACAGTCTGTGCTTCAGGCTAAGGAGTGCAATACAGTATTATCCTTCAAACAAAACTTCAGAACTGGATAAGCACCCAAAAATGTATCCAGGGATTGTCCGACATAGCCCTTTTGGAGAAATAGGTTACAGCCTGAGGTTGGGAACTGTCAAAGTATAAATGGTAACGAGACTCAATTGCCTTGAAATTCCTACGGATCCTATAAATCCAGTGGGAGACATTGAGGATCAATTACAACAGATAAGCAAGTTACTGAAAAACTGGATTTGAAAATTAGTTTTGGAGTGTACCTACATACAATGTGGGCTTTTGGTTATTTTTTTAAACACTCTTACTAAATTCTTACATTGTAGACAATGACATAGGTACACTAACAATAACAAACCATTGCAAACATGTTTCACTTTCATGCATTTATACATTTCATTGCATATTAACAATCCTTGCCTCCATCATTACATAAACTGGTTAATTCCTGCCTTCTCTTAGATCTCACACCTCCTCCTGAACACTATTCTGCACGTACTGTCCCCTCAATTTGCATTTATTTTTATGTAGTTCACCCTTTCCCTTTTCTAAAGATCCCATCTCAAGTTCTTTTACCTCCTTTACAATATTCAATACTTCAATTATAGTTCGCTTAAATTTTGATTTCCATTTTCTAGTAATTACTTTTTTGTCAGTCAGTAGCATTGAACTTAGGCCTCACCATGTCTGGGCAATTTAGATCATATATACAAGCTTAAAATAATTTCCATATGATTTTTGTACATTCTAGAATATGCATGAAAGGTGGTGGTGATCACAATGCATCGGGGAGAACACCACAGGCTGCAGCATCGTGAAGGTTGTTGGGCAGTATCCAGTCTAGGTTCAGCTGTTGAAACTTGGTTTCATCTACTCTAGCTGGATGAGATACAAGTCGTTGTAGTCCACAAAAGTATAGAGAATAGGTTGTTTTGTTTTTGAATGGCAAGTAAAGGTTCAGTCCATGTTATCAGTCAGCACTAAAAAAAAAGTGTGTTTTAGACTGGCAGAGACCCATATAAGAATGCCTTTTAGTGCTACCGTATTTTTTTGTAAATAAGACCTAACCAGAGAATAAGTCCTAGCATGGTGTTCCAGGGTGGTCATGATATAAGAAAATTAGCAGCTGAACTCGCACGACAGGCCGGTGCAACGGCCAAAAAAGCAAACCAAAAATCCAAATAAACAGCCAGCACCTCAATTCGCACAGGAACAATATTTATTTTAGATCCACGATCATACCGGTTTCAGCATCAAGCCTTCTTCAGTGATGTTGACCAATAATGTTAACTCTTTATATATATAGCCCAAAGTTAATTACATAATTAACCCATAATTAAGGACCTGGTTTAAAAGCTGTACATCACAAATGTGAATATTATTAGTATATTAAATTTGTAAATGAATACTTCGGATATCATTCAAAGGTATCAAACAAAAAAAATGTGTATATGTATACATATACATATACACATATATATATATATACATATTATATATAATATATATATCTATCTATATATATATATATATATATATATATATATATTTTTTTTTTTTATATATATAATATATTTATATTATATTATATATATATATATATATATATATACATATATATATAATATATATATATTGTATTATATATATATATATATATATATATACATATACATACACACACATACACACACAAAAAAAATATATATTATACTTATAAATGGTCATTCATACCTGGAGAAAACAAACCCCCAAGTCTAATAATCCATGTTTTTTCTTTTTTGTCAATCAAACTTTGCCAACCTAATCTATTAATCTGATCTCCCCTAATAGCATCAATAATTTGAAATTGAAATCTTGCTTTATTGTGGGACAAAACATGCTTATAAAGGGCACTGGACAAATGTTTATTTCTGACATCACTTAGGTGTTAGAACTTCCTAATATTAAGTGGTCTAGATGTCTGTCCTATGTAGAAAGCAGTACATGAACAGGTCAACAAATAGATAATCCAACTCGTACCACAGTTTCCAAAACATCTAATGTCAAATACTCTACTAACATTTTTACTAGAAAATTCTTTGGATTTTCTAATGTATCCACAAAAAGAACAGTGCCCACATGGGAATGAACCTCTAAGCTCCTCCCCTGTTAATGTATGTTGTATCCCACCCACCTTATATCTCCCTTGTTTATGCATATTCAAATAAGAGCCCAATGTACGACCTCTCCTAAAAGAAAATAAACAATTGGGCCCTAAAATTTTAGTTAACTCTGAATTACCAAGTAATATATTCCAATTGTTGTTAAATGGCACTCTTAATGACATTAATATTTCTTCCAAAGGTTGTAACAAGTCTGATGGGTGTCTCTACTGGAATATTCTTTTCTTTATATTCCAATAATTCTTCACAATTAAATTGTTCTACCCAATAAGATGCTAAGCTAATTTCTCCACATTTATATCCCCTAGTTATGAACCTATTTTATAAATCTTTTTTATAATATTCATTACTTTCCTGATTAGAACATATTATTTTAATCCTTAAAAATTGGGACTTGGGGATATTTTTTATAATATGTTTTGGATGTAAACTGCTTGCCTCCAATAGAGTATTATATTGTGGATACTTTCTAAATATCTTGGAATCCAAAGTATGATCATTATTTCTTGTGACACAAACATCCAAATACTGAATCTGATTATTTTGTACATTTAAGGTAAACTCAATCCCCCAAAAATTGTCATTCAAATATTGGATAAATTCCAATAAATATTCCTTGTCACACCTCCAAACAAGCCAGCAATTGTCAAGGTATTTTCGCCATATATCTAACTCCTCTATATATATGTTATGGGTTTTATCATAGATGAGACACTCTTCCAGATAACCCATAAACAAGTCCGCATATATAGGTGTGAAGGATGCCCCCATTGCTGTACCTTGAGTTTGCCAATAACATTCTTGGTGGAAATAAAACACATTTTTAGTCAATACCTGCTCCACTATACAGATTAGTAAAGTGTTGAAGCCTGGTTGGTAGAAACCACTTCTATTTAACCAATATTCAACAGCTTGTAACCCAGCCCAATGTGGAACACTGGTATACAAAGATTTAACATCTAGTGTACACATCCACCAACCAGGCTCCAACTGAGAATCTGCAATAATCTGTAAAAATTCTGTGGTGTCTTTTAACCTAGATCTAAGACTAAAAGAGGTTTTAAGTACAAGGTAAGAAATTCTGACAGTGGTTCCGCCAGTGAACCACGACCAGAGACAATAGGTCTACCTGGTGGTTTCATCAAATTTTTGTGAATCTTTGGCAGCAAGTAGAAAATCTGTTTAAGTGGATCTATAACTGTTAATTGCATTTGAGTTTTTTTTTTTATCAATAATTCCTTCCTCAACTGCAAATCCAAAAATTGATCAATCTCCTGCTTAAATTTCTTGGTCGGGTCTAGGGGCATCAACATATAATATTTTTTATTATTTAATTGTGTATGTGCCTCCAAAGCATACTGTTCTAAATCCATCACTACCACTGCTCCTCCTTTATCAGCTCTAGTAATGACAATGTTGGGGTTATTTCTTAAATCCTGGATAGCTTGAAATTCTACCTTAGATAAGTTGTTACCCAATATAAACTCTTATTCCTGTTTAAAATGTAAATCTTTAATTACTTTTTCTTGAAAGATAGCAACGTATTTATCCATTGGTGGTTGAAAATTGGATTTCTTAAATCGGAAAGCAATAGTTCCAGAAGAATTATCCTTATTTCCAAAAAACAGTTTCAGATTAACACGTCTACAAAAGGACATAACATCCTGCACAAAATCATATTCATTAACAAAAAACCCTGGAACACAAGCCCTTTATTCAATACTTTAATTTGTATATCATTCAATGACACAGAAGAGATATTATGTACATTTGGATATTCATTTATTTCCGAATCAATACATCCAACAGCATTTCCAAATTATTTGCGGTGTCTATGTTTACGTTTCTACCTCTCCTGTGTCTTTTAACTCTAAAGGGCAGTCCATATTTTTGGTTTTCTTATGTACTGGGGAACTCCTGAGTGAACTCATGTTCCTGTTTCGTTGTAGAAGAATCTTCACCTGAAGTGCTACTAAAGTCCATTTTAGACTTCAATATAGACCTAGGTCTCTTTTTTTATAAATCTCATTTGCCCACTATCCCCCTCCCTAAACCTAACATATTTCTTAGTACCAAATAGTTTTCCCTCTACATAGTCCGAAACATCTCTTTGGAATTTTTGTAACTTTTTATTTTTTAAGCTATGTTCTGTTATCAACAAATCTTTGGAAAGTTTGGACAAACAGGACTTGTATATATTCTCTCCCTCAAATTGTTTGATATCATCACATAATTTTTTCACTTCTATACCATTAAAGTCAATATTTCTTTCATAAAAAGAAATCAAAGTATCCACAAATAACATAGTGGCTGTGTGTTGAGCCCTGACCCATTCTTCGTTTAACTGTTCATCCGGACTATTAACAAACGGTTGGATTTTAATTCTCAACCCCCTCGGTGTAATGTTCTTAGCCTTGTAGGCCTTAAAAAGCCTTAGATGCCACACACTACTTTTAAGTTGGGTCATTTTCCTGGTTAGTTTAACAAAAAATCCTTTTTAGGAATCCCCCGGGTCTTTCATCATCCCATCACTCAGAGTGATACCTTCTTCATTAATACCAAAAATTTGGACATCATCCTTATCGGAAGATAAACCTTTCAATATGGTGGTCAAATCCATTTTTCAAAAAACTGTAAAAAGATCACCCTTATTATATGAATATGGAGGCTCAGAATCACCACTACAAAAGAAAAAGAATCCACACTTGGACCAGCTTGTAATCAATGGTCATATAATATGAACATACATATCTCTCAACCTATAAGGCAGTCCCAAAACGATTTTTAAATAGTCAAGAGAGGTATGCACCATAAAACATATATAGAAATAAAAGTTAGCCCTCGTCTATAAGCAGCTACAAACAAACCGCCCAATGCAATAAACGTAAAACGTCGCAACGGTTTGTTACAACATCCAAGCTAAAAACTCAGAAAGATCTAATTTTTGGCAATAAAAACCGTTTCAACTCCATACCTGACAATAAACGTCAAAAAAACGTCGTCAGATATTATAAACTATATATTAGCTGCTTTATTATCTTTGGGCCCAAGAAGATGAAGTATTTAGTGCAACACTCCCCCAACCAATACCTAACACTTCAGACCACACCATATGAGAGATACATAGACATCCAATGTGCACATACAGGTTAAAAATCAAAAATATACACAAGCATATATTGTCCAAGTGCTGATCATAAATCTAAAGTGTGGCCACATATAAAAAAATATAGTTCAAGAGTACGGTTATTTTACATCCCATACAATATATAATATAACCACACATATTAAACAGATACAATTGGTTAAAGTCTAATTCCAAAACACTGTTTAAGATGTTCCGGACCACTTCAGTGTTGCAAAAAAGTTTTTAATTTCGTGTAATCCATAAGGAAGCACTCTACTGAATCCAGTCAGAATGTGTCCTTTACGTAATCCGCCATTATACCAATTTGTATGTTTTCACAGTCTCCAATGAAAAATACTCAAAACACAACATAGAAAGTTCAGTAATTGTGTCCCAAAAATGTCCAAAATCCTTGACATGGAATGTCCTGATAAAGTTTTTGTTATCCCGAATATCACGCATCAAGTCCAACCATATCACATTTCAATTCGTTGGCCAAGAACACAGATCTCGAAAATACTCCACATGTGAAACTTGACAAGTCTGTTCTTTTATATAACTTTCATTTAGAAAAAACTTTCATATCTTACATATAAATTGTCCCACCATGTTCTTGAATCTTTTCATATATGAAATAACTGAAGATACAAAAGTCATAGTAGGCCCATTTTTTCTGAAAAAATATCTTAAGCGAATGAAAAGTTATATACCAGAATTCGTTGTAGTCTCCTCAAATTCACCATCCAGCAAAACCCAGAATGTATATCTATTCGAATATCTCTCCACACATAATATAAACAACAGCAACAGCAAACCACTCCTTTCCAAGGATCTAAACCAAACACCAACCAGGAATCCGTGCGTTCACTAAGGAGCCCCCAGCGAGAATGAAGAACCAGAAAATCAGCAGCTGAACTTGCACGACGGGCCAGTGCAACGGCCAAAAAGCAAACCAAAAATCCAAATAAACAGCCAGCACCTCAATTCGCACAGGAACAATATTTATTTTAGATCCACGATCATACCGGTTTCAGCATCAAGCCTTCTTCAGTGATTTTGACCAATAATGTCAACTCTTTATATATATAGCCCAAAGTTAATTACATAATTAACCCATAATTATAAAGGACCTGGTTTAAAGCTGTACATGTGGATACATTAGAAAATCCAAAGAATTTTCTAGTAAAAATGTTAGTAGAGTATTTGACATTAGATGTTTTGGAAACTGTGGTACGAGTTGGATTATCTATTTGGTGACCTGTTCATGTAGTGCTTTCTACATAAGACAAACATCTAGACCACTTAGAATTAGGATGTCCGAACACCTAAGTGATGTCAGAAATAAACATTTGTCCAGTGCCCTTTATAAGCATGTTTTGTCCCACAATAAAGCAAGATTTCAATTTCAAATTATTGATGCTATTAGGGGAGATCAGATTAATAGATCAGGTTGGCATAGTTTGCTTGACAAAAAGAAAAAACATGGATTATAAGACTTGGGGGGTTGTTTTCTAAAGGTATGAATGACCATTTATAAGTATGAATATGGTATGAATGACCATTTATAAGTATGAATATATATATTTTTGTGTGTGTGTGTGTATATATATATATATATATATATATATATATATATATATATATATAAATATATATATATATATATATATTTTTTTTTTGTTTGATACCTTTGAATGATATCCAAAGTATTCATTTTCAAATTTAATATACTAATATTCACATTTGTGATGTACAGCTTTAAAGCAGGTCCTTAATAATTATGGGTTAATTATGTAATTAACTTTGGGCTATATATATAAAGAGTTGACATTATTGGTCAACATCACTGATTGTGGATCTAAAATAAATCTTGTTCCTGTGCGAATTGAGGTGCTGGCTGTTTATTTGGATTTTTGGTCATGATATAAGCCCTACCCCCAAAATAAGCCCCAGTTAAGATAGTCAACAACACACGACGGATGTGTTGAATTATAAAATATTATTACTGACACCTGTTGACTGAGGTTATCGTACTCTGCTCGCCATTTTCAGACCATTCGGACACCCAACTTCTTCTCTTTGCAGAAAGCTGTAAGATTCTTTCCCTGGAAGTCCTCCACGATTCTTACTGTAACCCTAATCATCACTCACACTTGACGGTTGAGATCCTTGGCACATAAACAGTGGCAGGTGTACTTTGATTGGTCAAAGTACAGACAATGCGCATAAAGCACACCCACCTGACAACGAATGGCTGTGGTTGTGTAGTCTCTTTTTAACCGGCGCCATTTTGTGTTGCCACTCCGGTCTCGTAAGTCTTCAATTACACCCCTTAGACAAGATGAGTGCAAAAAGAAAGAGCGATTCAGTCAAGTACAAGAAAGGAATTGTGGAGGACTCCTGGGGAAAGAATCTCACAGTTTTCTGCAAAGGGAAGAAGTTAGATCTCTGAATGGTCCGAAAATGGCGTGCAGCGTACGATAACCTCAGTCAACAGGCCAACAAGGGAAATGCTAATAAGTGCAAGTGTGGATCAGGTCGGCAACCATTATTTCCTGAGCTGGAAGACATCATCTGTGAATGGATTGCTAACAGGAGAGCAAAGGCTTTGGTTGTGCGCAGGGCTGATATTCAAGCATTTGTCCTTACAATGGCACCACAGTTAGAAATATCCCCAGAAGAATTCAAAGCATCACAACATTGGCTGGATGGCTTCCTTCAGCAATATGAACTGTCTCTAAGAAGATCAACAACACTGTTCAAGCTGGAAGATATTGAAGTTATTAAACGTGCACTCGCCTTCAAGTCCTTTGTTGATGGCATCGACTTTTCTAAATACCAACTCTCAAACATGATTGCTATGGATGAAACTGCAGTGTTTACAGGCCAATGATCTCAAACAATTGATCAGAGGGGTGCGTCGTCAATCTACATTCCCTCCACTGCTTACTAGAGTGCACATGTTACTTGTATTTTGGCAATTCGTGTAGATGAAAAGAAAACCCCACTTCTAATCACTAGTAAGGGCAAGAAAGATAAGATTGAATGTGTTTCAGGTATTTTCATTCTTGAAACCAAAAAAGCCTGGTGCTCACAAGCAGTTATAAGGAAGTGAGTCGATGTAATGCTGCCACTTGTTTTGCGAGGTGGCGAAAGAGGTCTTCTAGTCTGGGATTCAGCCAGCACTCACTGCATAAAGAAATGAAGAAATTCCTTGCACGGAGAAGAATAGATCAAATAATGATTCCCGAAAGAATGCCTATCTCCAGACTCTTGATATTGCAATAAACAAGCAATTCAAGGACCATTTGTGCATGGAACTCAATGACTACACTGAAAATAGAATGGAGAGAAATCAGCATGGAAACTTTGTGAAGCCTAGCCTGCAAGAGGTCGTGACTTGAGTGAAAAATTAATGGGATAAAATCACTGACAGCTGTGTTGCCAATGCACTATGAGCAGGCTAGGCTACTTGGACAAGCAGTGCTCATTTAAGGAGAGCTCTATTGCTAGGCATGACAGATTGGGGCCAATGGTTCTACAGGAAATGGAGTCGCAAGAAATTCAGGCTGAAATTCAGGGGTTGGAGACTTATGACAATGTTCCAGAAGAAGATGACAGGATTGTATTTGAATAACTGTGAAAGCCAAGATGTACATATTCTGAAGTTGAAATGTTTGTTGCAGTGTTTACGTAGAATTCTCATAGAATTGTTAACGCGTTACTTAGAACTGTTGCCCAATAACAGAAAAGTAAAAACCAAATGTCAATTTGTGTACATAAATAATTGTCTATTTGTTTTCATGAATAAATGATTAAAGGTGGATTGTTGTACGGTGCGGGTAAATAAGGCATCCCCTGATAATAGGTCCTAAAGCGTACTTCGACGGGGAAAGAGTATAAGACCCGGTCTGATTTTCAGGGAAATATGGTAATATGTTACAGAGTACTGATTTGGGAGGGAAATGTAGATGGTTAGAAAAGTGAGATTGTGGTATTTGTTTAAATGGCTGCATTTCTGATTTGCCAGAATACGGAATAGTTGTAGCATTTGTGGTTATATAGATGTTGCTCGAGTAGATGACAGCTAGGCCAGCAGCCCTATTAGAGGTTTTACCTTTCCTTATTTTATTCTATCATATTGGTGATTTTTTAATCTTTCATGTTTACTATTAGATGGGCTTCTGGTTTGCTTGTATCATTCCAGCTATGTAATGTTTTACTACAAATGCTTCTAATGCTGGTGTGGTAAAGTTTTAAGAGTACTGCAGTGCTTAGAGTTAACATTTTGAGTATTAGGCAACTTTCTTACATTTTGTGGGGCCTGAGTTGGTTCTTCTATCATCAGCTAGTAGAATGTTTACAAACAGAGACCTACATTTTTGAAGTAAAATGTTTTTAGTTTGTATTTTAATGCAGTTTCTTTCTTCTAGGCAATCTAGGTAGTGTTTAATGCTATTGGCTGACAAAAATGCAAAATGGAAATCAAAATCTGAACCAACCATAATTGAAGTACCAGATGTTGTAAAAATAATAAAATAACTTAAGTTGGAATTTTTAGAAAAGGGAAGGGGAAAACTACATAAAATAAACACAATTTGTGGTAATTGTTATAGATGGAGTTTTTATTTTCTCCATGGTACAAGATTAGGATAGTTTGTTTTGTACCTGTTGTGTACTGCAGGTTGTATGATGGGAGGTGTGTAACTAGGTATGATGTAAAAGGATCTGTTGGTTACATGTACCAGTATTAGCAATAAATAAGGCAGCGTGACTGAGTGCATAAGCAGCATATTTGTCACTGGTTAATTTTTTTTTTTAACACATGGGCAGGGTACAACTTGATCAATATAAAGTTACAAACATGGAGGATGGCCAGGGAGAGGGGTGGGTAGGTAGAGACATGTGTCACCAATCAACATAAGCTGCAAACAGCACATGCAAACAGAGCAATACTCCAAGACTTCATGGTGGTAGTGGAGTTAAGCAGGTTATTGCCCCACAGCATATATATATATATATATATATATATATATATATATATATATATATATATATATATATATATATATGTGTGTATATGAAAAATAAAGTTATATAATGTATGACGGCAGCTATAAAGAGTGTGTGCTTATGTAGGCAAATTAAAACAGAAAAAAGCTGTCTCGCTTGTGGGGACGGTACGCTAGTATTCTAGTTAAGGAGGAGCACTAAAAATGAGCACTGTGCCTCTTGTATACTGTTATGTCGCAGCACAGAGCAGTGAATGTAAAATAAACATGTATTAAACAGGTAAGGCAGAGTGTAATCCCTTTCTGTGCTCAGAGCTATCCAGACCTTGCTGTGGTGGTGGGAAGTCCTACTGCTTACCAGTGGGACTGGTGAGCATTGTACTGCCTATCTAACAGTAGAGGAATGGTTTCCAGCTCTGAAATTGTAATTTTATTAGCCTTTTTGGGCGGATCTCTATCCCTTTCAATTTCTGGCTTAAAAATGAGTGTGTTTGCACATTTTTCACATCGTGCAGCACTGCGAGGCTACAGTTAAACTATTCCAGGTGCCAGAAAGTCTGCTCTTCAAATTGTCCCTTAGAACTAGCTGGTTTCTCAGTAGTAGCACTAAAATCTGAACCCCCTGTGACTAGCACTTGCTCTAGAACCTGCTGGAAAGCACTAGGAAGCCTGAAACTGATTCAAGCACTCAGCTCTCCTTGTCAATAAGGAGAAATTAATCATAGGCACTAAACAGCCTATAATTGCAGAGTACCTTGCAAATGTAAGAGAAAACAGCTCTTAAACTTTACAAAAAAGCACCTAAACAGGCATGCCCAAGGGTCAGCTTCCGGTGATTTCTCCTGTCCACCTGGTGAATCTGGGCATACTGGGGCAGTGCGGCAACTGCTTCATGTACACAGACAATCCTCTCCTCCTACCACCCAACACTACAACCTGCGAGAGATGCACTTACATAGCCAAACTGGAAGCTAAGCTCTCTCCGGCCAAGACTGTGCTAGAAAGTCAAAAGGAGAAAGTTAACACCTGCATTACACCTCAAGCAACTCATAGCCTTCAAAACCCACACATAGCAACACTAAACCAACATATGCGGAGGCCCTTAACATTAACCTGCCCAAGCAACAAGGACCTCCGAAGCCGAAAAGCAAACAAACACCAGCCACAACCAAAGTGACACAGCTCACAACACCAGTGTGCCACCCAACAACAGCCCCTAATGCAAGCCAATGTACCCAACACTTTAGTCATAGGTGACTCTATAGTCAGGCACACTGATGTCCCACTCACCAGGTTGAACAAGGAGAAAATTACAGTCAGCTGCCTGTCAGGTGCCAGGATCCGCCACATAACGCATGCACTCAAGTCACTCCACAACAAGTACAAATACGACTCTGTCATTGTCCATGCTGGAGTGAATGACTTGAGACGTACCTCCCTGGATTACATGAAAAGAGACATGGAAGAGCTCTTGGAGCATGTGATACAGGCAGGTATGACCCTAGCCCTGAGTAGCATCCTGCCTTCGCCCAGAATGATACCACAGTATAAGGACAAAATGATTGACTTCAACAATTGGCTAAGCTTTTGGTGTAATTCAAAGGGGATCCAGTATTTGTCTGCCTGGGAAGACATGATCAACAAACCAAGATGCTTTGCCAGAGATGGTCTGCACCTGTCACCCCTGGGATTCAGGTTACTGGCTAAAGCTCTTGCCACCCCTATAGTGCCTTTTTTAGGCAAGGTTCAAAGGATAAAACCACCACCGTAACAGATACAAGCATGCAAAATCTGAAGGTAATGCTACTCAATGCTAGAAGTCTAAACCTCAAAATGCACTCTCTCGAGGCACTCCTAAAAATGGAGAACATCGATATCTGTGCAGTAACTGAGACCTGGTTCAAGACTCCAGAGAGCACCCCTGCAATACCAGGCTACAATTCTTACCACACTTTTCGGCCACAAAACCAAGACAGAAACACTAAAGGTGGAGGAGTGTCCATATTCACCAAGGATATTCACACCTCCAGGCTAGTTGCCCAACACAATGCATCTGAAATTCTCCAGGTGCAACTAACACTAGGTAAGACTGCAATCCAAATTGTAGCTTGCTACAGATCCCCCACCATGCCCAAAGATTCTCACTACACCTTTCTAAACATACTGGAAAATATTAAGATACAACCAAACACCCTAATACTGGGTGATTTCAATTACTCTGCCATTAATTGGGAAAACTACTCGGGTACCAACTCCTTTTCCCAACGGTTCTTGGAATTCATAAATTCCAACACCCTGGATCAGCTAATCCATTGTTCCACCAGGGGAGCCAATATCCTAGACCTGGTCATTACCAACATGAGAGATAGATGCTCCACACCAGTGGTCACCCCTTCATTGGTCAGGTCTGACCATAAGCAAATCACCTTTGACATCCACATCCCACCCCCACCCCCCAGTAAGGAAACCACCTTAAAAAACTTCTCCAAAGCCAACTTCATGCTACTGAAGTCAGAAGTGACAAACTTCACAACACCCACGCAGATGGGAGCTGGAAGTTCAACTGCAGAATCCTACACTAAGGCACTCTACGAGCCCATCCACTCGTGCATGAATCGTGCCATCCCAAATAGAACCAAGATGCTCTTCTCCAAAAAAAGGAAGCCAATCTGGTGGTCCCCTGCTATAAACAAACTATACAACAGAAGGAAGAAACTGTTGCAGAAAAGAGGAAAATCCCAGGATGCAAAAAACTCCCTCACCAGCCTCAGTTAGAAGCTGAGATCCCTCATAAAATCCTCAAAAGCTAGTTACGAAAATAAAATTGCCAAAGATTCCAAAGACACCACAAGGCATTCTATAGTTATGTCAAGAATCTAAATGGCAATGCTCAGATCTGCTCTGAGCTACAACAGAATGGCATTAAATATACTGATCCCAAGGATATTGCCAATATTCTGGCAGATCGATTTATTGCCAACTTCACCTCCCTCTCACCCCCTAAACGGCCCATCTTTATACCAAAAGATTGCCAAATTCCGATAATCACGGCCACACCGCACTCTCCAAAGCTAAGAATACAGCATCCATGGGACCAGATGACATTCCAGGCTGTGTACTACATGAACTACAAAATGAACTGGCACCTCAATTAAATGTCATGCTTAATCATAGCCTCATCTCAGGCTTCGTGCCCACTGAGTGGCGTACAGCTACAGTTATCCCGCTCCACAATGGAGGATCCGCCTTGGATCCTGGGAACTACTGTCCCATCAGTCTGACAAGCCTGATCTGCAAGGGCATGGAACACATTATCATGGAACTTATAAACAAAGACATTGGCAACCTTCAAACATTGGACCCCACCCAGTTTGGGTTTGTGAAGGGCCGATCTTGTCTCCTGAATCTGATTGACTTCTTCGAATCAGTCTCCAGAGCTGTGGACGAGGGTAAGGTGGTCCACACAGCCTATCTGGACCTCGCCAAGGCCTTCGACACCATCCCCCACTCTGGAATCATACATAAACTTACTAAGCTGGGCATAAATCCCTACGTCACTCGATGGGTTGCCAACTGGCTTACTGACAGAACCCAGACTGTAAAAGTAGCCAACTCCAAATCCAGCTCCAGACAAGTGGAGTACCTCAGGGTTCAGTCCTGGGACCACTCTTGTTTGGCATCTACTTCTCTGAAGTACAGGCCAACATTAAGGGACTCTGTTTAACAAAGCTTGCAGATGACTACAAACTGGGAGCCATTATTGAATCCCTAAATGATGTGGATATTCTACAAAAAGGCCTTGCAGAAACAGATGCCTGGTGCCAGAGCCACGGACTAAAGCTTAATGCCAAGAAACGTATAGTTGTCCCCTTTGGAAAAAACATGTACCCATGAATTACCACATAGATGGCAGGACACTAAACATCAAAAGTGTGATGAGAGACTTAGGGACACAGGTGGACAGTGGTCTCACTTTCGATAACTACAATGCCACAACAGTCAGGAAATCCTTCTATGTGGCACACCTCATCACTAAGGGCTTTTCATCCATGAAAAGGAGGTCATTGTCCCACTGTACTCATCCCTCATTAGACCCATTATAGAGTATAATGCCCAGTTTGGTATGTACCTCAAGACATCTGCAACAGCTGGAAAGGCCACAGAAATACCTCACTAAAAAGAATCACAGGCCTAAAGCAGATACCATATGCTGACTGTCTAAAAAAACTCCAGCTATACCCTGTGGCATATCGTCTACTCAGAGGCGATCTCTGCTTAACATACAAGGCCATGTCAAACCCTGAGCTGTTGGACATGCTCCACTTAAAGAAATCCCAATCCCTCAGAGCCACACGCTCCAGGGATCTAAACCTTGTCATCACAATGAACAAAACATGGTGGAGGGATAGGTTCCTGACCCAGAGACTCCCCATACTCTGGAATAGACTGCCCATACATGTCAAGCAGAGCGCCTCATTGGCCCTCTTCAAAAGGAACCTTGATGATTCGATGGGAGATAAGAAATTCACCCCGGGGATCATGTCAGTCGCCCTGCTAGACATGGGCCCAGAGAAGTAAATATTGTGAGAAGAAATATCCCGGGAATTATTATGGCTAGGCTTGTATAGGCCCTAGGGCCGATAGCCTAGTACCAATCTATGAACACCACAGTCAAGCACTTTTACAAAATCTAATAAAGAGCAACGGCTACCTCTTGAGGGAGTCATATCCCTGACTACTGGCTCTAGTGAGGGTTCTCAACAGAAGTCTTCAGGAAAGATTGTGGCATTCTGAAGGTACCCCTGAAATTGAAAAATGGATAGAACTGCTGTCCTGCAAAATAAAACCCTAGTGGCATTTCCCCTGCCTCGATAGTAAAGTGTACTGAAGGGAAAGGATTGCTATCGGTAAGTACTGTTTATATGACTGGCCAAGTAAGGGAAAAACTTTATGCAATTAGAAAGATGGAATACTGAAACTGTATTCACTGAAAAGAATCTATGTTGGGCTAAACGTCAGAAGAATCAAAGTGCATTGTGTAAAGAACATTTTGTGGATTTTCATTTAAAAGAGCATTTGCTAGAAAAGTAGTTTTTGAAACAAAATACAAAATAGCACTACGTTCATAGGTTGTTTCTATGCTAACAACTACTAGGACCCTTACAAATCTAGCCACACACCCCAAACAACTTGGGTTGGAAGTAAAATGAGCATGTATTTGGGGGAGTCATATAAGTAGACAGGTAACTAAGGATTTGTAGGAAGAGTGTTAGGATAATAGTTTTCTTATGGACAGCATCTGTCCATAAGGGACATGAAGTCCAGACCAGGGGTAAATTTACAATTTCCCATCCAATTGTCAAGGTTTTGTTTGAATTGGGTCAGGGATAAACTCTGTTTTACATGGATGGGGAGCCTATTCCAGAGTATGGGGATCCTTTGGGACACATTGGTCTCTACACCTCAAGAGGTAGAAGAGCTTGGTTTCAGCATGGTGGGAATAGCTCACTTAATTGCTCTGAAAAACCTAGGCTTATCCACAAAAGAAAAAAAAAAAAAGCAATTTGGATGTGCAGTCATCTCAGGTGATATCCGTGTAGGTAATGATGAAGGTACTGTTTTGCCTCTTGCGTTGTGGAGCATCACACTCAGTAAACAGAAAGGTGGTACTTTACTGAAAAGCTTGCCTTCTCCCTCTCAAGGAGTTGTCAGACTAGAAGTACCCTCCTCTGAAGAAACACAGTAAGACTTACACTCCTTATTTAATTCCCTTACTAGTTCCTTGAAGTTTCTCCTTTATCATTCGAAAAAGTCTATCCCTCTTTGCTAGTCCTTTATCGTTTACTTTCTTTTGACTTTGGTTAAAATGTGGAAATAAGAGGTAAAAAAATTGTTTATTGTGGAAAGAAAATGGGAAAATTGCCTGCCACAAACAGTTTTGTAATTCTTAAGTCGGTTTAAATCTGCCAAAACACAATGCCTACTACACTACATGAACATCTATGCAGATGAAAGCTTATCAGCACTAGAGTTTGTGCAGCACTGAGGCAGGCTGAAGAACAAAGCATTATTTTATGACAATGCTGACTATACCAGCACCCTGCACACTTATACATGTGCGTTCCAAAGTAGGAGTGAGGAGTACTGGTCCTCATAATGAAGGACGGTACAGTGGGTGAAACTGCAGCTGGTCAAAGAGAAGACAAGTAGTCCTGATGTTACGACTGACTGTTACAGTGAAGTTCGCAGATGAAGATCTTGAGCTAGCTCCTTTCCTTCCCAGATGTTAGGCTTAATCAAGAAATTTGACAGATACACCTGCACACAAGATCATTAAAAAAAAGTTAGCAAATCAGGTGATCACATAGAAGGAAACCCAGAGGTTTACTTATTTACCGACTGGTTAACAGTGTAATAGGACTGATCAGCAGACCCCTTTCAGCCACAACATGGGCTATAATGGTGAGGTTAAATGAAAGCTATCTTTGTATACAAGTTGTACTGTAGCCAGTCAGCCAACACCTTTCAAGAGTTGGAAGAAAACTGAATTACCTGTAGAATCCCTGCAAAGACATTGGATGAAGATTAAAAATATGTGCTGACCAAAGGTCAAAATTTAAATCGCAGGATTTCTGCCTCATAGCTCAAGGGTCTATGTCTGAGATACTGTACTTGATAAAAAAAGAAATGGCTAACAAGAAGATATAGTGCAAATTGTTTATGCTAAATAACCCCTTGCATTTCTAAGAAATTATTTTGGTAAAGCAGAATCATGTTATATTTTGAAAAAATTCAGTGTACCACATAGGTATTCTGGACAATAGTGCACTTATGAAAAGTGCAATATGGCAGGTACAACAAATAAGAGGAGATATTTTGCACACTGAATAAAACTGTTCTTCCAGTGAGCAGTTTTCAGCCTTTTGCCATCGAAGCATCATGCTACTCGAAGCAACAGCTTGTCGACCAAGAAGAGGCTTTGCTGAACCACACCTGTTGCCTATTGATGAATGAGGAGTTTATCAAGGATTCATAAGGAATCGATTCTGAACTTTCTTTCAGAACTACACTGTAGCAATAAAAACAATGCAACAATCTCATAAAAATCTTTTGGCAAACTTGTGTATTATTCCCGAAGTTTCCCCTGAAACTTATCATAGCTCTTGAGCTTTATCATTAAGGTCCGTGTCTGAAATAAAGGGCATAAGCTGGAAGACGTTAGTGCTGTGTTACATGTCTCAAATACCTCTCACTTCCCAACAACTATGAAAATACAAAAGCTTAAAAAATGATGATTAATAAATAGCAGGTTAGCTTTCCACATTCAGTTTCCAAAAGCTTACAGAATAATACATTCTTAACACCTCGGAAGAGTAAAACTGGATGGTTACTTTGAGGTACTTCTGTCAATATGACATGTTTCTAAGAAAAACAGCATGAACTATTAAAATTGTATAACCGCATCACAGATGACCACATAACTTTGAGGCCTTAAATGTCCTACCAACCTTTAATTTGTCTACCAAATCTCTCTCAGCCTTCTTCTGTACAAAGTCAGTAATCCAGTCTAGTTCACTTGATGACCACTGTGATCCTTGCTGCACGGAAGAGGGTCGCTGATCATCTCCGTGACTATTCTGCTGTACACCAAGGAGTTGTGCAGCCTCCTGCTTCTTCCGCTCTTCATAGTCCCTCAGCCAGGTAAGGGCACCACAGATGAGGCTGAGAGATTTTCCCTAAAATACAATAAACACAAAGTAAACTACTAGGAACTTGTGAGACTGACCAAGCCACGAACAGACAAATATTTAATTCTGGAACATATGTGCATTTGTCAGCCTTTTGATTACTTTTCATTTATGTGAATTTTAGATACACACACTCCCACAACCACCACCACCAGCACCTTCACAACTTGAACAAGCCACCATTCGCCTGATGACACTTTTCACATCATTTTTGTCTCTGCATATACAGACCTACATCTGCCAGTGCATTTGAAAATAAGCAGTAATATTTTTCTGAGAAATAGACTATATTAAACACTAACATATTTATACCCACATAGAATTATATATGATATATGACATAGAGGTGGTGGTGGTGCTGCGGTAGCATTGTTGCCTCACAGTAAGACGCTGTCCGGTTCGATTCTCAGTTAGAGCGTCTTCTGCGTGGAAACATGCGTAAATGAGCATACCTTCGTTGAAGGTTGTGCGTCAGAGTTGGCAACTCGGTACGTAAAAATCTACTGCCAATCATTAGCGGACCAGAGTTTCACTGTGGCGACCCCTAACCGGGAAAAGCCGAAAGACACAACAACATGACATATACGTATGTATTTAATAAGTGCTCTTAGTAAGACAAGAGAACAGCTGCATCATGATTTTTATGCAAAACAGACTATTTCAATTTTTTTTTTGTTCTACTTTATTTTTCATGCTGTGTGAAATGATGTTGTCCTAACAGCCTCAAGTTACCATGATCCCCAGTATGCAATACAGCAATTCACTGCAGAGTGTAAAGCAGCTGGTTGAAAATAAGCCTGCACAAATCAAAGATGATTGCTCTCACCAGGAAGAGTGGCCTGCATACCTCTCAACCTTTTGGCTCAAGAAAAGACAAAACTAATGGGAGGGGGGACAAAGGCCCCAAAATAGGAGCACATTTTAAATATTACTCTTATAAACAGACAGTTGCTAGACTAACACGTTTTGTGCTATCATGCATCTTCTGAAGGATATGAAGTCTGAAACTCAAATTCCTTATTATTTACTGAGTTTTAATGACTTCAGTTCTCTCTGATTTGCTTGAAAACAACAAATTTTATGAGGAATTGACCAAAAATTGGAGGCAAAAATCTGGACAGTTGAGAGTTACTGTGGTCTGCACTCTGTAAGTGAGGGGAAGCAGCTCCCCAAGGTGGAGTTGTCCTGCTCTGGTGGTACACAGGTATAAAGCCTGGACTATGGCAGAGGTGGCCAGTATTCAAGCATCTGTTCAGGCACTTTATGGCAAAGGCAGGTATTATGGGTGAACCCATCTTGGAAGGAGAAAAAGCACATGTGGGAAACAAGGGTTTGATCTCCTCAGCAGAGACTGGTGATACAACTAGCATTTACTGCTACTTGTACATGAACGGAGCATCTTGCATACATCACCTTCTTGTGGAAGTGAGAGGCAGGCAGCACAGACACCCATTACATATCTCTCCCATGGGGTGTTACCAGGTGTACACAAGGGAGGAGGAATTAAAGGAATTAAAATGAGCACACTTCTCAGCAACACTGCAATAGCTCCCATCTCCTCACTGGACCCTAACACAAGTCAGAAGTAGACCAGAGGAGTTAGGAGGTTCAGTAAAGCCTGGTGGATGAGAAAAGGCCCAGAGGGCTGCTAATGGTCAGGTGTGGCGAGCCAAAGGTACGCACCAAAAGCAGAGTCTAAGGATGACGCTCTTGGTTTACAGGTCAGTCTATATACACGCCCTCTTCTATGGCCCAGAAATTTGGGTATTGATGAGAGACTGAGATAGACGATTCAAGCTTTAGAAATGAGGTTGCTTCACAGAGTAGCATGGCTCCCTCTCTATGACACAGTAAGGTGTTAAGCAATCCAGAAGGATTTGAAGAGCTCTATCACTACAGTACTGTTTTGAGAGGACTTGGTTAACATAGTCTGGGCACATGCCCCCAAGTGCCTCCCACAGGAGATCTACCAAGCAATACAAACTAAAGCTTCCCCATGGGAGACTCAGCGAATGTTGGTGGGATTAAATATCTTAGCTTGCCTTGGACTGCCTGGGGGTTAAGCAGGATGACCTAAAGACTGTTAGAGTCAGGGAAATTTGATTTACATTGCTCAGGTTGCCTACAACTACAACCCTCACCAGGACTGGCAGTTAGCACAGAGGATTAAGGCTATGAGCAGTTTCCTGTAGTCCAGGGTTTGATTCTGTCAGCCTCCTTTTGCTTAACTGTAGGACTGAGCAAGTCACTTAACCAGTCAGTGTTCCCAGAATGACAGTTAACCAAAAAAGCCATCATTAAGGCAGCCACTGGAGGTGGTTCCATTTTTTCTGTTATGTCCAACCCCTCTTGCATCCAGCTAGCAAAAAAACGTTGGTGAAGCATTCATCCTGTAACTATAACCATCGTCTGACTCTTGTCACTTGACAGCTATGTTCACCTACTTCCCATGTTTAATTCTTCCTTGTCATTTTGTGGTACAGTGGGGGTTAACCATGGACAAAAACACTCAGGAAGCAAACAAACAAATACCAAAGAATTTATTGTAAGTTCTTATAATATTATTGTATTAAGTTATTGTAAACTTACAATAATTTATTTATTTGTTTGTTTTACATTTGTTGACCGGGATAGTCCGATTGGATACATGTCCATTTTCAGCAGAGGCCTGGGGAGAAAAGCTCCAATGGAAGTTACACAAGCAAACTTAATATAGTACAAATTAAACACAATTTACAGAGACTCTTGAGGCGTATAAGTTATACAGTCTCACAAACTTCTAATCTGGCTTAACAATTACAACACAGTTAAGTTCAATTTACAATATAGTACAGGTACACTAGTAAGACTAAATATTTAGTCAGGCTTGGAGCAAGGACATAGCCATTGAGACCCGAAATACTGCTTGAGAGTTCTCTTAAATTGAGATAGGGTAGTGTCTAGGGTAATGTTAGCAGGTAGTGAGTTCCAAGTTTTGCCAACAGAGTTGGCGAACAGGGAGTCTCCGGCTGAATTGTTGGATTTGATAGTTTGTACTATCAGTCTATTAGATGAGCGATGTGGTCTGAGGTTAGAGTGGGGATAGATGATGTTTTTCAAAGTAGGTGTATTTTCAGGTTGGTCAAGTACTTTGTGAGCCACAATAAGTTGGTTATACTGAATCTGCCTGGGTAGCTCTAGCCATCCGAGATTTTTTAGGTTTATGCAGTGATGTGTTCTATAGGGCAGGCCACTGGCAAATCTAGCTATGTTATTATAGCAGCTAGAGAGTCTGTTAAGTTCAGTTTTATTTAAGTTGGCAAGTAAAGGGGAAGCATACAAGAGGGTAGACAGTAGATGGGAGTGGGCAATGGCAGTCCTAGCAGGTGGGGTTAGGAATGGTTTTATCCTATGTAGTGACCGCAGTTTTTTATTAATGGTTTTGAGAGTTTTGTTAATGTGCACATCAAATTTGAGATTGTTGTCTACAATAACCCCAAGGAGTTTTGTGTGAGCATCTGGGGAGATTATGGTACCATTATTAGACTTAACGGAGAGAGATAACATCGGGGATCTTTGGGTGTGGAGAAAAGCAGGAGATTTGTTTTGTTGGGATTTAGAATCAAAGAGCGGTTGGCAAGCCGATTTTCAACTAAATTAAAAAGTACTCTGAGTAATTATCTGCAGCTCTGTATGGGAGGTGCCAGTGCAGATCAACGTGGAGTCATTCGCATATTGAATGCAGTTAGATTTTGGGATGACAGTGTGGAGGTAATTAATAAAAGTGGAAAATAGTAGTGGTCCCAGAATAGACCCCTGGGGGACACCTAGTGTGTTGGGTAAGAGGTTGGATAGCTTGTTCTGCCATAGGATGGCCTGTTGTCTATTGTGCAGATAGAATTGAAACGACTGAAGAGAGTGATTGCCTAAAGATTTTGTTGTCAAGGTGTGGATGAGTAGATGGTGGTTAACCATATCAAAAGCCTTAGAAAGAGCCAAAAAAAGGGCTGAGGAAAGTTTGTTGTTGTTCCTGTTATGGTTTATATCATTAGAGAAGGTGAGGAGGGCTGCGGTGGTACTATGGTGTGGTCTAAAGCCATGCTGAGATTTAGCCAGCAGGTTGTTTTGAATTAGGAAGTACAGAAGTTGTTTGTGGATGCACTTTTCCATGATTTTTGCCAGAGATGACAAGATGGCTATGGGTCTATAATTAATTAGATAATTCAGTAGAGCTACCACCTTTATGGAGGAGTATGACACGAGATATTTTCCAGATAGAGGGGACTGTGGCTTCTGATATGGTCTGATTAATTAGAATGGAAATGGGCTACGGTATGGTATCTGCAGCTTTTTGTAAATATTTAGCAGGGAGAAGGTCAGCAGCTAGGGTAGAAGGTTTTAGTTTTTTGATTAGAGTATGAATGAAAGATGTAGAGACTGGTTGGAAGATGAAGGAGGGCTGGGTACTGGGAATGGTATCCTGTGTGTTAGTGGAGTTCAGGGGTAATTGGCTAGCTAGGGCTTGGATAGTCCCAGTAAAGAAACTATTAAAGGTGTTAGCGACATCCTCTGGTAGTTTATCAGTAGAGGCTTAGGGAGGTGGAGTGGTGGTTTCACCTGGGTGCAGTAGTTTGTTTATACCTGCCCAGAATTTTTGAGGGTTATTTTGGTTTCCTTGCTGGAGATGGAAGTAATAGTTTTTATCTAGTAAGATGGATCTTTTTGTCTCATTCCTTATTTGCCGAAATTTAATTTGATCTAGAGGGGCTTTTGTAGCTCGCCATGTAGCCCATGCCTTATTCCTGACTATGATTTTTGATTTGGTTTCTTTAGAGAGCCATGAGGCAACTTTTGTTTTGATCCTAGTGGAGAGAGCAGGAGCATGAGAATCGAGGATGGTATGGAATTTATTGTTAAAGTAAGCAACAGCTTCATCTAGGGGCAAGTGTTTTAGGGCAGACCAATTGCATGATTTAAGTTCGTCCTGAAACTTGTTGGGATTAAAGTTTTTATTATTTCTTACTGTTCTATAGGTGGTCTGATGGGAATTATAGGTTTTGTGTTTACAAATAAAGGTGAGAAAGTGATCATAAATTCTTTGGTACTTGTTCCATGGTTAATCCCCACTGCACCACTGATTTTTGTGCTTCTGGTTGTTTAGTGGTAGTGCATTGACAGTTTTTGTGATTCCTAGTCACTTTCACTAATTCTTACCCTCACAGTACTGACACCATAATATTACACTTTTCGTTATGACAGATGCTGAACACTGTCCTATTGCAATGTCTTGCACAAGCTTAAGGTCCATATATTCCTCAAATTCTTTCATTACCTTTATTTGTCCTATCCTTGAAATCCACATGGTCTATATGTTTACTTTTATAGGCCCTTTCACTTCTTACGACTGTGAGAGTCTTTTTATTCTTATTCATTTGCACAGCAACTCATTTTCCTATTAATTATTTGGCCACCTCAAACAATGGACTGTCGCCTGTCATATTTCTCACGTCATGTTCCACAGTTTTGTATTTTCATGTTTATTTTTATTCGTCCTTTGTTGACTGGGTTAGTCACACTAGGCTAGTAGACTCTTTTCAGGGGAACTTGAAGGGCATTAGGGAACTTCCCCTATTTTTTTGAATAAGTGCCATGGGATATTTTACATCCACCTAAGCTACCACCAACTCAAGTAGATGGGCTTCTGTTTAGTCATTTGAAAGATGGCCCACTCAGGAGCGCAGCAACCCCCTTAAGCTGCACTGCAGTTTCAGCAATCAATCTACCTGGTGTGGCAAGAATACCCATAGCCTCCTGCACCAAAGGCGGGTGTGCTATCCGAAATGCCACTGACACTTTGTTACTTTGTCTTATAAGAGTGCCTGTACTTGCTAGATGTACTACTCATCCAGTTACTATTTTCTGAACTTTCAGAGGTTACTCATGTTCTACTTATAATGCACAAAGTGGCAGTGCACTTTTAGTGAGTCGTGTATGCCATCTTCAATCTACACATATGCAAAATACAAATTTACAGAGGTTATACATTTCCTAAACTTCATATTTCTTTAATGCGTCAAATACATACGCCAAAGCTGGAACAAAGGAACACCACTGCAGCATGGAAAGAATAAATCAATACTTAATATATATATATATATATATATATATATATATATATAAAAAAGAAATTAAGTATTTTCGTCAGTGTATAATAAAGACTTCTTCAGAACTTAGAACAAGACAAAACAATTCACATTTAAATACCCCTCCACTAACAAGTCACATGACCCTAACAACCAACCACCTCTCAAGGAAGTTAATAACCCCCATATAAGCAAAAAGTAATACGCAAATAGAAATTCTTTAAAAACAATAACAATAAAAAATGACAATAAATATCACATAACATATGAATGTAATTTTAAAACACTCATGATGAACAAATTGCCATTCAGGCCAGGGTGAGTACAAGGATTCAGCCTAATCTGCCACCTGAGTTCTTTTAATTCAATGATGTCATTCCATGGACCACCCCTCACATCCTTAATAATTGTATCCAAACCCATGAAACCAGGAATATGACCAGGGCAGAGTGAAACATGTTTTGCTAAAGCATTGTTCATATTTAGTTTTTTTTTAATATATTCTCTCTCTAGGATGGACGGAAGACGACACGCGTTTGAGTTGCTAAAAAAACTGGTGGATATGTTGTTATCTGGTTACGTTACCCACTTACCTTAGTACGTCACATTTTGACAGATGTTACCAAGAAAAGGTTGAATGGTTATTATATTCCATTACTTAATGTTAATGATGACAATGGGATTGAGAGAGATAGAAAGGTTAACCCACAAAATTTTTTTTTCGCTATTACGACCTATACGGTGGATAATGCCCAGATTGTTGACATTTTGAGAAAAAAATGGACTATTCCTTCTTGTTTTGAGGGATTTGTTGATACCCTTGGTAATGCACCTAAGGTAGTGTATAGAAAGGGTAGACCATTTAAAAAGATTTTGGAAGTAGGCAACCATGTCAATGTGGGTTTTTCCTCTAGGAAAAATGGTACCTTTAGATGTGATACCTGTAATCAGTGCAAGCACATTACAGTGCAAACTGAGGTTAAAGTGAATAGCGTGCTTGTCAAAACTAAATTCTTTTGCAACTGCAACTCTGTTGTGATTATTTATCTGTCCCAGTGTTTGCACTGTGTGTTTCTATGTGGGTAAAACCCAAAGAAAGTTCAAAGAATTAATTTATGAGCACATGCTTGATATTAAAAACAAAATATGAACAATGCTTTAGCAAAACATGTTTCACTCTGCCCTGGTCATATTTTTGGTTTCATGGGTTTGGATACAATTATTAAGGATGTGAGGGGTGGTCCAAGGAATGACATCATTGAATTAAAATAACTCAGGTGGCAGATTAGGCTGAATCCTTGCACTCACCCTGGCCATCATGAGTGTTTTAAAATTACATTCATACGTTGTGTGATATTTATGGTCATTTTTTGTTTGACTTGTGATTGGAGGGATATTGAAATGTGAATTGTTTTGTCTTGTTCTAAATTCTGAAAAAGTCTTTGTTATACCCTTTTTATTAAATACTGATTTATTCTTTCCATGCTGCAGTGGTGTTCCTTTGTCCCAGCTTTGGAGTTTACATTTGACTCACTGGTTCTTAGTTTATGGTTATTTCTTTAATGCCTTGTAAAATGAGGACATAACATTTTTTCTTATGGGCTTTTTTTTTTCCTTCATGGAGATAACTATGTTGGACGCATTTCATCACAATGTATTGATTTTTATTTTTTTTACAAATATTAACTAGGAAGGCTACTGGACATAGGTGTCTGCTTTCTAGAGCAACCTAGGACTGTTTGGATAAGTGATTTGCTCATTCACACAGGACACAAATGGAGGTTGAAGGAAACAAACCCCTACACTGTTGACTACAGGAAGCATTTGTAGGTTTATAGGTGTTTACTAGGCTAACGACCACAAGGGCCTTTTTAAGCCTAGCCATGCATCCCAAATCAATGACAAGTTCTAGTACCCTTGATAAACATAAGCAGGGTCTTGGGAGATGAAACATTTACAAGCAAGGGCCTGGGAGAGGAACCATTTACAGGCTGCCTGTGTCCATTAGAGACATGGGTGCCAAACAAGGGAAGAATTTCCTGTTCCCCATCCAATTGTCCAAGTTAAACTTAGATTGGATTAGGGAGGAAATCTACATCACATGGATGGGGAGCCTGTTCCAGAGAAGGGGTAGTCTTGGAGATACATACCTGTCTCTCCAGCAGGTCCTATTTATATCACATGCAAGGTTTAAGTCTTTAGAGCAAGTAAGTCTGGTGCTGTTTGTTTTGTGGATATGCAGGAGGTCCATTAGGGTGGGGACTGACAATGTCTTGTATGCCAGGCATAGATCTTCCTTCAACATCCTGTAGGAGACAAAATACAGAGATAGGGCCTTGAGGCTGTCAGCATAGGATATGTTACTTATGCCCTGTATTCTTTTAGTAAAGAACCTCTGTGGACGTTCCACTTGTTGGATATGCCTGGTCAGGTACATACCAAAGGGAACATTGTACTCACTGGCAGGTCTTATGAATGCCAAATACAGTGGAACAATGACTTCCTTCGACCTAGATGCCATACCTTTGTTTATAAAAGTTTCACAACATAGGATTTCCTCAATACTGTAGGCACATGATGGTCAAAGGCTAGATTACTGTCTATGTATGTCCCCAAGTCCCTGACTACTGTGTCAACTCTTAGGGGTGTGTTGTCAATATGATATGTTACCAGTGGTGAATGACTTCCCGAAAGATATTATGCATTTCTTGGCATTTAGTTTTAGTCCATAGCTCTAGCACCAGTTGTTTGTCTGTGTCAGCCCTTCCTGGAGAACATTTGTGTCGGTGGGTGATTCAATGACATCTCCTAATTTGCAATCATCTGTAAATTTAGTCAGCCAGAGGCCAATGAATTGGCCTTGACTTCAGAAAAGTAAATGCCAAAAGGAGCATTCCCAGGACCAATCCGTGAGGGACTCTGCTTGTGACTGGCCTCTTTGTAGAGGTGGTCTCCACAATTTTAACTTCCTGGGTCCTATCTGTGAGCCAGCTGGCTATCCACTGGGTGACATAAGGGTTTGCACCTAACCTCTTAAGTCTGTTAACAATACCGGAGTGGGGGATTGTTTCAAATGCCATGGCCAGGTCAAGGTATATAGTGTAAACTATTTTGCCCTCATACATTGCATTGGTGACCTTCTTAAGGAAGTCTACCAGAGGTTGGTTATGCATGACCTGCCCTTGATGAAACCAAACGGAGTTGTGGCCATTAACGCAAACCCTTAGTTCTCTGTACTAACTGCTCACACAATAAATGAGAATCAAGACGTCAGAGCGAATGTGTTTCTGAGCGTTAAAGTTCAGCACTGAAACTGAGAATCAGTGCCTAAAATGCAACAGCCATACAGCAGTGACTTTATCATAGGTGTAGGTTCATAGGCATACAATACAACAATGGAAGAGGAGAACCACACCAGTGCATTCATCATGTCACGCTAGGGACGGTTACTCAAAGCACAGCAACACTGGGGATACTCGTTACATTGCACTAGTCATACAGTAGTTGTGACATGCTGTGCACAGTAGAAAAGGATTATATCGACTAAGTATACATGACAAGATATATCAGATGATAGCGCCAGTTTCAGGACCTAGCTTAAAAGTGGACCATTTTGCAGGGTGAACAGCTAACCATGACCATGTTTTAAGACAGATCATAAAAAGGGAAGATGTCAAGACAATTCCAGTACTATTACCCCTCTAAATTCCATACAGGGACACTGTAAAAAAACACAATTTTCTCTTCATTAATGTCAATGATATGACCTCAATGGAGCTTCCTCATTTATACAGAGTATAAATATTAACATATATGACACATGACGCATCTAATCCTTCCAGTGTGTGCACATGTATTTAATAAATGCATATTCAGCTTCAGAGACATATATTAAATATGTCTGCATACAAAAATGTTTCATACTTACTGTTCCAGTAGGACTTTCAAAGATCCCGATCTTGCCATCTTCTAGAACATTGTACAGTGCCTCCATGAAGTCTTCTTGTATGGAGTATGGCTTGTAAGGAAATGGGAACCTTACCTCGACTTCCTCGTCACACATTTTCTGGGGGAAAAGGAGACAGACAACAGCAGCTATCAACAGTCACAGTAGAAAGAATCCTGTGTAGTCACTTAATTAATCTGTCCACAACTCTGTTTAGGCAGTAACAAAGGTGTTAAAATTACGGTACCATGCTGTTTAAAGAAATAAAAGCAGTCTCAAACAAGCAAAAACAAGTTTGCCATTCTAAAAGCACTTGCAGATACAGGAAACAAGAGTCATGCTTAGAAACTAGAGCTATTTTATTTTTAAAGTCTTCTCTTTATAGAGAAGGACATCTGTGCCACTAAAACAAGCTAAAATAACATAGCAACAGCTCTCCTGATTATAGGTTCATATGTAGGTACTAGGTTATCTGCCCGAGGACATTTTTAAGCCTAGCCAGTGTGTCGACTTTTGCTACCCCATTGATTAATTAACTGAGTCTCTGTCAAGCAGAGCCAATGAAGTGATCCCACGGGTGTATTTTCTGTTACCCGTCCACTCGTCAAGGCTTCTCTTGAAGAGTGTTAGTGAGGGGCTCTGCCTAATGTAGTTAGGAATTTTGTTCCAAAGCATGGGGAGTCTCTGCGACAGGAATCTATCTCTCCAACATGTTCTATTTATTGTTGTGGCGAGGTTTAGCTCACTACATCACCTCTGAGTAAGCGATATGCCACTGAGTACAGTGGAGTTTTTTCAGTCAGGCTGCATAGGACATATGTTTGAGGCCAGTAATCCTCTTGGTGAGGTGCTTTTGTGGTCTTTCCAGCTGTTGGAAGTGTCTTGTGAGGTACATCCCAAATGGGGCATTGTACTCTATGATGGGTCTGATGAGTGACGAGTATAGGGGCAGTATAACCTCTATTTTTTGATGCGAACCCCTTAGTAATTAGATGGGTCACATAGAAGGATTTCCTAACTACTTTGGCAATATGATTGTCAAAGGAGAGATTACTATCTACCTGGGTCCCCAGATCTCTTATTACCTCTTCTGTATTAAGGGGGCTGCTAGCTATGTGGTAATTCGTGGGTGTTTTGTTTTCCCCAAACGAGATGATTATGCATTTTTAGGCATTTAGCTTGAGGCCATGACTTTGACACCAGATGTCTGTCTCAGTAAGGCCTTTTTGAAGGATGTCCGTGTCAGCCGGGGAGTCAATTATGACTCCCAGTTTGCAGTCATCGGCGAACTTGGTTAGCCATAGACCTCCTGTGTTTGCCTGTACTTCTGAGAAATATATGCCGAATGGTAGGGGTCCCAGAACCGAGCCTTGCGGGACACCACTTGTGACTGGTTTAGAATCGGACCTGGAGCCCGCTATTCTTACTGTGTGAGTTCTGTCTAAGTCAGTTGGCAACCCATCTTGTGACGTAGGGGTTTATGTTCAGGCTAGTGAGTTTTTCTATAATATTCGAGTGAAGAATGGTGTTGAACGCCTTGGTGAGATCAAGGTAGGCTGCGTGAACCACCTTTCCCTCGTCTATGGCCTTGGTGACTGTCTAAAAGAAGTCAACCAGGTTTGGTAGGCACGATCTGCCCTTAACAAAGCTGAACTGGGTCGGGTCAAGTGTTCTGAAGTTCCCAATGTCTTTGTTAATGAGTTCCATGATGATGCACTCCATAACCTTGCAGACTAGGCTAGTCAGGCTTATGGGGCATTATCACGGCCAGTTGTGGCCCCTCCTTTGTGGAGCGGAATAACCGTTGCTGTGCACCGTTCTATAGGCACGTAGCCTGTGGAGAGGCTGAGGTTGAACAGCGTGTTTAGGTGGGGAGGTTAGTTTGTTCTGTAGTTCGTGCAAGACGCAGCCTGGGACACCATCTGGCCCCACTGATGCTGTGTTTTTGGCTTTTGAAAGGGCTGTTTTCACCTGTGCTTCTGTGATTTCCAGGACACTATACTTTTCCGGTATTGTTGTGGACCCTTTTGAAGGTGAGAGGGAGGTGAAGTTTGCACTGAATCTATCTGCCAGGATGTTGGCAATATCAGTAGGTTCAGTATATTTTGTGCTATTTTGCACTAGCTCAGACCATATCTGCGAGTTGCCACTTAGATTCTAGACATAGCTAAAGAAGGCTTTGTGGTTATCTTTCGAATCCTTGGCTATTTTTCTTTCAAAGTTAGCCTTGGATAATTTTATGAGGGACCTCAGTTTCTTACTGATACTGATCAGGGATGTTTTCCCTTCCTGGGATTTGCTTTTTTTCTGAACTAGTTTCCTCCTCATGTTGTATAACCGGTTTATGGCAGGGGTCCACCAGACTGGTTTCCTTCTCTTAGGGGAGTGAGTCTTGGTTTTGTTAGGGATGGCACGATCCATGCATCCTTGCGGGTGCTCATAAGAGTGCAACTGTAAAAGATTCTGTATCTTGGGCAGTGTTATCCTTTAGCGTGTGGGCTGTGAAACTTACCATCTCAGCCTTAAGTAAGGTGAAGTTTGCTTTAGAAAAGTTTTTCACTGTGGCTTCCTTGGTTGGGGGTGGTGGTGGGGTGTGGACATCCAAGGTGATTAGTTTATGGTCTGATCTAACCAGTGATGGGTTGATCTCCGGTACGGAACACCTGTCGCCCATGTTGGTGATGACCAGGTCCAATATGTTGTGGCCTCTGGTAGGGGAGTTTACCAGCTGATCCAGGGCATTTGAGTTGATAAATTCCAGGAAGCGGTGAGCCTGGGAGTTTGTACTGAAGTAGTTTTCCCAGTTAATAGTAGGGTAACTGAAATCACCCAATATCAGGGTGTTTGGTAGGACCTTCATGTTTTCCAGTGTCTCCAGAAAGGCAGAGTGGTGATCCTGGGTCATGGAGGGTGATCTGTAGCAGGCCACAATTTGCACTGCAGATTTGCCTGATGTTAGTTGCACATGGATGATCTCAGAGTTATCATGCTGCACCACTAACCTGGAGGTGTGGGTATCCTTGATGAATATGGATACACCCCCTCATGTGTTTCGGTCCGTGTTCTGTGGCAGAAATGTGTGGTATGAGTGTAGCCCAGTAGTGCTGAAGTGCTCTCTAGAGCCTTGAACCAGGTTTCAGTTACTGCACAGATGTAGACGTTCTCCATACTTAGGAGTGCTTCAAACGCATGCATTTTGAGATTTAAACTCCTGTCGTGGAGTAGCATAACCCTCATTTTTTTACTTGTGCTGTTTACAGAGGTGGGTTTGAATTTTGAGCCTTGCCTAAAAAAGGCACTATGGGGGCAGCAAAAGCCTTGGCCAGTATTCGAAAGCCAAGGGGTGACAGATGCAAGCCATCTCTTGCGAAGCAACGCGTCTTGTCGAACATGTCATCCCAGGCTGACAGACACTGGATCCCCTTTGAATGACACCAGAAGCTTGGCCAATTGTTGAAATTGATCATTTTTTCTTTATAATGAGGTATCATTCTTGGTGAGGGCAGGATGCTACTCAGGGTCAGGGTCATACCCGCCTGGGCTACATGATCAGAGAGCTCTTCCATGTCTCTTTTCATGTAGTCCACGGAGGTAAGTCTCAGGTCATTCACACCAACATGAACAATGACAAAGTTATATTTGTACTTGTTCTGGAGTGACCTGAGTGCTTATGTTATGTGGCGGATTCTGGCTCCCGACAGGCAGCTAACAGTAACCTTCTCCTTGTCCAGCCTAGTGAATGGGGCATCAGTGTGCCTGACTATTGAGTCACCTATTACCAGTGTGTTAGGTATGTTACTTCGTCTTAAGGGTTGTGATTGTGCGGCATATTGATTTTGTGTTTTATGTGTTGTCTGGTTTGTGACGGGAGGTGCAGGTTTTGTGGGTGTCTGCTTTGGAGCTCTCGGATGCTTTTGCAGGTTTTTATTTAGAGCCTCAGAGTATGATTTAGTGTATTTATGTGTATTTTTTGCCAGTGCTGGTTTAGTAGGTCTTTTTGAGGCTGGAGGTGTAGTGCAAGTGTTAACCTTCTCCTCATGACTGTCTGTTCCAGTCTTGGGTGGAGATACCTTAGCCTCCAGTCTGGCTGCATAACTGCATCTCTTGCATATGTTAGTGTTTTGTGGTAGGAGGAGAGGGCTGTCTGTGTACATGAGGCAGTTGTAGCATTGCCTCAGGATACCCAGATTCACCAGCTGGACTAGAGAGTACACCTGAAGTTGCCCTTTGGTCATGCCTGAATAGTAGGATGAGCTGCTTGGTCGCTTGGCTGATGAGGGGTGGATAAAGAGCCTTGCCCTGCTGGACAGTCAAGTGTCGGGGTATATTAGTGTTTGCTATTAGGTCTGAGCAAGTCCTAGACTGTAGGATGCTTTTTGAGTGCTTAGGTTGAGAGTTAGACTAGTTTCAAGTGAAAAACTGAAGAGGAGACTTAGTGGAGCCGGGAATAATTTAACCCTAGCTAACCGGTGCTGCCCGGTGCACAAAACCGTGCAAACGCAGTTTTTAATCTACTAACTTCTGGGCCGGAACCACTCCTCCAGGGACAGATGGCTGCTCAAAGTTCTCCTCTCTCACAGGTGAGCAGAGAAACTTCCCTCTATCCAAGTAAGGTATGGGCAACTCAGAAACTTTTAACACAGCCCTGAATTCAGCACTAGCCTGAAAACTGGACTATACTAGCTTAGAAAGGCAGGAAACAAGAAAAGGTTTTTTTTTGCTTTTTTTGAAAAAATAAGGCAAAAACAGTAAAAAGTACACTTAAAACAGCTTTAAACGACTACAATCTATCAGAAAAGGCTAGCGCACTTCAGTGTGTAGCCTACAACAGTTAAACAATTTATTTAAACAAAAAACTACTTTTTAAAAGTGCAGGCAGTCAAATAAGTAGAATATGGGAAAAAAACAAACTTTTAAATCACAATAAGTGCTGGAAAATCAGCGTTTAGGTAGAAAACAGTTAAGTACAGCAAGAAAATACAGAAAACTGATAATCACTTCAAAGTCTCTCTTAAGGCTTGTATCTGTTTAAGACTTTCTAGTGTTTTCCAGTAGGTTAGTTACAGGAAAGATGGAAAACAAGCGCAGATGTGGTCTTTTAAACCAGAAAGTTGAAAGAGATGGACAACTTCCCGAATGATCAATAAACTACAATTCCTGGGCCAAGAACCACTCCTCTTGTGGTAGACAGGCTACCTATTACTTACCACTCCCACTGATAAGCTAAGAGGCTGCACTCCAACACAAAGGCTTGGGGGGCTCAGAAGCTTACAAACAGTCCTGGATACAGCAAATCTGTAACTGGACTAGACTAGTTATGGGAAAGGTGGGGATCAAGCACAAACATGGGCTTTAAAACCAGAAAGTTGAGAGAGATGGAAAAAAACTGCCCAAATGGCCAATAAACTACAATTTCTGGGCCAGAACCACTCCTCTTGTGGTAAATAGGCTACCTAATGCTTACCACTCCCACTGATAAGCTAGAAGGCTTCCCTCCAACACAGAAAGGCTTGGGGGGCTCAGAAGCTTACAAAGAGTCCTGGATACAGCAAATCTATCTGTACCTGGACTAGACTAGTAACAGGAAAGGCATGAAACAAGCACAAATACAGGTTTTTGAATCAGCAGGTTGAAAGAGATGGAAGAGCTTCCCAAACGGCCAATAAACTATAATTTATGGGTCAGAAACCTCTCCTCCTGTGGTATAGATAGGCTACCTAGTGCTTACCACTCCCATTGATAAGCTAGAAGGCTTCCCTCCAACAAAGAAAGGCTTGGGGGGGGGGGGGGTCAGGAGCTTACAAACAGTCCTGGGTACAGTAAGTCTGTATCTGGTATAGACAAATTACAGGAAAGGCAGGAAACAAGCTGGGAATTATTTTTTTTTTTTTTTTTTTTTTTTTTACAGAAAAGCAGCCAAAACAGTAGTAAATACAATTCAAATGCAGTGCAGGCTAGCACACGTATCAATATTACAGCAAACATAGTTTAATTAAATGCAATTAAATTAACTAATGACTAAAAAACATGTGCAGAAGTCATTAAATTAGAAGGCTACTAACAAGCAGTGAAGTGCAGAGTAAGAATAACTGAACAGATAACAGCACGCAGAACAGCAACTAAGACAGTTACAGTAAGAGCAGCTAAATATATATATATATATATATATGTTCATATATATTAGTTTTGGTTTTTTTTTGAGGGAGGCAACACATCAGGATTAAGAGGCTACAGGGTTTGTCCTTCTCAAATGCTCTCTTTGTACACAGTAGGAGTGCCTGAAATCAGAATATGACCTCACTGCACTCAGTTGAGTGAGCAAATGAGATAGGCCCAGAAGAAGTATCCAAATACAAACTTACAAGATGGGCGGGCAGTTTCAAAGCCACCAAGATTAACACCAAAACAAAAACAAGAAGGGTGGGTGGGAGAAACACAGTGGAGACAACAAGAGACAGAAACAATACAGCACCACTACAAATAATAGGCGAGTGTATAAATACAGCACAGTGCAAAAAGTGTACTTATCAGTTTGGAATAGATTCCAACTTTGCAGCTCACAGCAAATCTATCAGCTTTTCCAGCAGTTCACAGAAATGCAGTCTGTATTGGAATTACAGCAATGAGATACACCTCAGGCAATGACTATTTCTATTCATGATAAGCTTTAAATAATTAGAAGATACAATATATCAGCAGGGTGCTGGCACAGAGCAAGACATCTGCCTCTTCAGTTAATTTAGAAGCACCTAATGAAGCATTTGAACAGATGACCGGGGAAAAATCACATAGTGATGCTCTACAGTTCAGGGGTAGGGTAATACTTCAAATCCTACAAAGCAAGATGCTTCACAGACATTCTGGAAATTTCAAAGGTTATGCATGGAAGTGTACAGAAATCTGTCTGTGTGCCCCAACACCATTTACAGCACTGGACATTAACAGAACCAGAATAAAGAGAAAGTACAGAAAATATTCCACTGTGTCCCCCCAGTACGACAGAGTTGCTACCACTGCTGACTCCGAAAATGTTACCAGCAACAGGTACCACATAATTCACTGCAACTACAAGTTAAATCTCCTGTGATGATGGGTAACTGGCTCCTCTTCTACTGCTCATTGGTACAACTTGACAAAATTGAATTGAAAATTTTCCAGAGGAAATCACTGCCTGTGCAGCTTGTAAACTGTATGCCTGAAGCAATTCCTTTGTTTTGAGATACATCTCCCTTTTTCGTGTTTGTGTGACTTTCTAGTTGGAATAAATTCAAGGGATGGGGGGGGGGTTGGTCCCCCATGTGAAATGTGCTGAGGTGCTTCCTCCTCCTGCAAAAAAAGTTGCATTCAATTTTATTTCCATTCAGTGGCTTTTCAACCAGTTATGCTTGAAAAATTGTTCTTTCACCAAGTTGTAATAAATCAGTAGAACAGGGTAAACTTCCATCAAATTATAAAATTCAGATTAGGAAACCCATTAACTAAAGGAAAAACAAATTATTCCAATAAAAAGAGTAAGAGATATCCAGCAAATTCACAAGTTAGCATGGTTACCCACACCACTAAAAAATCTAGGACAAAAATTTTGCATCCTCATTCCAAAAACAGATGAAAATGTATTTCAAAAGGAATATGCCTATATTAAGTGCAGGTGCAGAGATTCCTAGACCTTGTGAACACAAACACTCTGGATTACTTCATGCATGTGCTTACTAGAGATACAAATATATTGGACCTGGTAATCACAAATACCCCCCCCCCCCAAGTGTCGTGCCCTCTCTGGTAAGGTCAGCACATAAAGCAGTTTCCTTTGAGATGAGAATCAATGCTGTAACCCCAGCAAACCCTGTAACAGTAAGAAACTACTCCAAGGCAAACTACCTTTTATTAAAGGATCATCATCCCCTCTTTTTCCACCATTTTCTACATGGGGTTGGGGTGTTGTGCCAATTGTCAGTATCTCTCCTTTATTGAATGCCACTCTCCTGCCTTTACTGGATGCCACTCTCCTGCCTTTACTGGATGCCACTCTCCTGCCTTTACTGGATGCCACTCTCCTGCCTTTACTGGATGCCACTCTCCTGCCTTCAACACTTATGCCTGACTGTCATAGGTCTCTCACATAATCCATCCACTTTTTTGCTGCATTTCATTTCCTCTTGCCTTCTTCCCGTCTGTCCCAAATCACCATCATCAGATTTTCTGCTTTTCTGCACATGCTGAAGCACTGTAATCTGTTCTTTGACTTTTCTGCACTTGGAGCTACTCTGGCTTCTGCGCTTATGTCCACATTTCTTTGTCTGTCACACAGTGTGCATCCTATTACCCATCTCAGGCACTTCATCCCCATCACCTCTAGCTTCAACTGCTCTGCCTTTATAGCCTATGTTTCTGTACCATACAATAGCACTGGTCGCACCACTGTTTTGTACATCTTACTTTTCAGCTTCTTGGGTATTCTTCTGTCATATACTACACCCGACACTCCATGCCTGTTGGCTGCAGCCCATCTAATTCTACCTTTGACCTTTTCATTCAGAAATCCCTTTTTCTCAACCACCCCTCCTAGATACTTAAGCTAGTAACCAGTTCCACTATTTTCCATTTTATCTCAATTCCCAGTTTATTCCAATTTCCTCCATTTGCTGCCATTACAACGGTCTTACCTGTACTCAGTTTCACTCCATGTGCCTTTGGTTTTGCATTCCATCCCCCTATCATTGCTGAAGTTCTTGCTCAGACTCTGCCTGTAATGCTACATCATCTGCATACAGCGACTTTGTTGATTTGTCCCCTCCAACCCATTTGGTAATTTAGTCCATCATCAACAGCAAGGAGCTCAGAGCTGAACCCTGATGCACATCCACTCCCACTGGGAACCCTTCTGTGAGACCAAACTCTGTTCATACTTGAGGCATTGGGTCCTTGTACATAGCCTGCACGAATTCTACCAATGTTTGAGACTTTTAACCACCACAGGACTGCCCAAATCAGCTTTCTTTGGATCTTGTCATATGCTTTCTCCAAGTCTAGGAATGCCCATTTAGACTCTTTCCTCATGTCTAGCTTCTTCTCAACTGTCTCACTGCAAACATCAGGTCATTTGGATTGAATCTTTATCCGAGTCTGAACTGCTCATCTCCTATCTAACTTTCTACAACTATATACTGTATTCATTTATCAATCCATCTCTCCAGAACTTTAATGAAATGTGACAGAACTTTGATGTCTCTGTACTGCCCACAATTGTGAATGTCCCCTTTGTTCTTAAATACTGACACTAGTGTACTTATTCTCCACTCATCGGAGATGCACCTTTCTCTGCACACTACTACAAGTATCCCCAGGAGCCATTTCTCCCCTATCTCACCCACCATAATTATCATATCTGCTGTGACCTTGTCTGAGCCTGTTGCTTTCCTTGGCTTCATTTTCTTTAGTGCTGTTCTTACTTTTCTGTGGTGGGCTTCTCGTCTTCTCTCATCATAGGCTGTGTCTGGGGCAGTACAGCTTCTGTGGGCTTTCTACATTCAGAAGCTGCTGGAATTATTCCATCCATCTGCTTTTGATGGCCTGCGTACCAGTGAGCAGGGTGTTGTTGGCATCTCTTTTGGTGACCGTCTTCTTTACCTTTGTCTTGCAAACTGATATAGTTTTGTGCCATCTACCGACTCACTTTCCAGAAGCTGGTAGAGTGCCTCCGATGCGTTGCACTTCATTACTGCAACTCCTCGCTTAGGATCTTTGTTAACCAACCAGTAGTCCCTCCTAGCTTGGTAAGTCTTTTCCATTTTCCACTTTTTCCTGCACTCTTTTCTTTTGATGACTTCCTGGACTTCAGTATTCCACCACCAGCTTTCCTTATGTACCTTATTTCCATACCTGGCTCAGCCACATCTGTTCTGTAGTCCTCACACATATCGTTCTGAGGCACTGCCATTCTTCAACTTCACCTATTTCAACTTCTTGAGGTGCTAGAGCCCTGAGTAATTCCTTGAACTGTTGTGGTTTCTCTCCAGTCAACTTTCAGGTCTTCAGCCCTGTCTCTGTTGACTTTAGAGCCTTCTCTGACACTGCTTGCGGCGGACTGTAGTAAGCAATGGTTTATGGTGTGGGCCAACTGTTTCACTGGGTTGACTTTGAAATCACTGACTTTTCTCCAAATCCCCTTCCTTACTTGGAGGAACTCTGAAGCTGCATGTTGGCTACTCTTGTATGGGATCTTGCTATGGTCTCTCTTTCTGAAACGTGTTGGCTACTACCAAGCTATTTGCCAGACCGAAGTCTAGATAGCCTCTCTTTCTTTACTCCTATTGCCCCACCAATGTGGACCCAGGCAGTCCTTATATCCTGTTCAGTTTATCCAGATATGTGCATTCAGGTCAGCCATTATCAACACCAATTCATGTTATCCTGCTTGCTCTAGTACATCCTGCAACTGGTGTCTGAATGCACTCTCACTGTCACAGCCCTGCTATGGGGCACAGGCTGAGATTATGACCCCCCCCCATCATTAGGGCTGGAGTCTGACTGGCATGAGTTTGTCACTAATTCGGATGACATCCTGCACTGCCTTCTGAAGAGTAACCCTCACTACAATTCCCACACCATTTCTAGCCTGTCCCCTCCCGAGTAGTAGATTCTAAATCCCAAGCCAAGTGGCTTTGGTGCACTGCCCTTCCATCTTGTCTTCTAGATGGATAAGATGTCCAGCCTCCCCCTTACTATGTCATCTAATTCCAAGTACCTTCCTGTCAGTGAACCTACATCGAGTGGAGCAATTCTTAGTTCATGTTTGGCAGGTTGACTGGTTTTACAGCCAGCTTTTACTCAAGAGAGCTATCCCTGGTAACCCAAGACACTGGCTGGACAGTACCTTATTGACTGAGGGCTGCTGGGCTTTATGGTGGTAACACACTGGACAATAGGGACGCAAACCCCTCCCAACATTAGCATGGGTCTCCGGCATAGGTCGGAGCAAGCCAGGTCCTCAACCCACTTATCGGCAAATGCCCATGCCCGTTTTTGTTGACATTAGTCAACATGACTGAACCACCTAGAGTGATATTTTACACAGTCAAGTAGTTAACCCTGCCACAGCATGCAGGCTGTGATCAGTGGTCTCCTTTCTTGAAGATACTGTGCACCACAGTAGATGCTCAAAGTGGTTGGCCTGTACAACTCCTTCCCCTATACAGCACCATGTATAGCCTTCACTGCTGCTCACAGCTCCATTCTTTGGTAAGTTTGAGATGGAAACACTCAGCATGTTTTTCAGAGGTGAGAGGAACTCCACAAAGACACAGGGCGGGCATGCAAACATCAAACAGGCATTAGCCAGATGTCAGGATTGAATTTTGTACCTAGTGCATAGGAGGCAAAAACCTTAATCATTATGCCAAATGGTCTTTTATTAAGGGAAGACCTGTCAAAATCTCAATCCCATCCAAACCCAGATATTACAGCAGCCTATGCAGAATTATTCACAGAAACTCTGTACAGCCATGCCAGTGATTGCATCAACACTGCTGTGCCTACTAGAAATAAGCTCAAAACTTACTCAAACAAACCACCCTCGTGGAATCCAAAAATGAATCATGTTGTACAATAAAAGTCATAGCTAAAATTAGAAAGTGGAACACCAAATTAGATAATTGGTTCTCTTAGTTGCCTATTCGGTTTGAAAGTTTTTAAAGTGCAACAAAGCAAATTTTGAGGTAAACATAGTATCCCAATGCTAGGACAACCACAATACCTTCTTTAGCTATGGCCAAAATCTCAAAAGGTGGCACACAACAGTAACTGTTGGTAAATGGAGCCGCATTCACTCAACTGGGAGATATAGCAAGTCTTCTGGCTGACAAGTCAGTTGAAACTTTACCATCCCAATCACCCCTAGCCACCCCCCCAGGAAATACCATCTAACATTACCACTCCAACTACTAGTATGGAGCAGGTTTTAGATGCAATTTTCAAAGCTAGAATACAGCTCCTGTGGGCCCTGATAATATCCAACAATGCTGCCTATACAGCCTAAAATATGATCTGTCAGAGTCACTGGAGTCACTCTTCAACTATAGCCGCCACACAGGTTTTGTGCCATGTGAATAGAAGACTGCAATGATAATCCCTCTTCATACAGGTAGACCATCAATGGATCCTGAGACGTACAGACCCATTAATCTGGCTAGTCTCATATGAAAAGCCATGGAAAGAATTATCATGGAAAAGATCAACAAAGAGACATAGGAAACCTTCAGACACTGGACCCGACCCAGTTTGGTTTCTTCAAAGGCAGGTTGTGGCTACTGAACCTGGTGGACTTCTTTGAGAAGGTCACAAAGACAACGGATGAGGGCAAAATGGTGCACACTGCCTACCTTGACCTAACCAAGGCATCTGATACAATAACCCACTCCAGCATTGTAAGTAAACTCAAAGAATTAGGCATAAATCCCTATGTAACTCAATGAATAGCCAGCTGTTTCACAGATAAGACACAGGAAGTTAGGATTGGAGAGACCACCTCTACAAAGAGATCAGTCACCAGTGGAGTCCCCCAGGGCTCTGTGCCAGGTCTGCTCCTCTTTACTATCTTTTTCAGATGTCGAGGAACTCTGGCTCACCACGTTCACAGAGGACTGCAAGCTAGGAGCAATCAAATAAATCCCCACAAGATACTAATATCTTATAGGAAGTTCTAACACAGTCAAAAAACTGGTGCCAAAGCCATGGCTTAAATTTCAGTGCCAAGAAATGTGCAATAGTACTTTTTGGCAAGTCAGCCACCCAGGGAAGCTACCTTACTGATAAAAAACGTTAAAAGTGAACACAGTAGTCAAGGATTGGGGGACTCGTGTAGACAGATGCTTGGTCGAAAGCCATGTTACTAAAGTAGGAAGTAAACCATTCTATGTCACTCAAGTTACAAGTAAAGGGCATGGCATCTACGAACAGGGAAGTCATCATGCCACCATACTCAGACCCATCACTGAGTAGAATGCACCCTTCAGTACGCAAGTTCCTGACCAGGCACATGCAAGAACAAGAATGTCCACAGAGGTTCTTCACAAAAAGAATACAGGGAGTAAACAATGCCCTAAGCAGATTGCCCCAAAGACCTACCTCTATACTCTGTTTGCTATATACTACTGAGAGGCAATTTATACCTGACATACAAGGCATCCTTGTATCCTGCTCAGATGGACCTTTTATGTATCCATAAAATGAACAGCATCAGCATCAGAACTATTAGATCCAAGGATTTAAACTTTGCTTACAACTTAAATAGGATATGTTAGAGGGGCAGATTATGCATATCAGAGAACCCCCATTCCTCTGGAATAAGCTTCTCATCCATGTGAAGCAAGAACCATTTCTTAACCCTATTCAAGTACAACCTGGACCAGTGGATGGGAAATTGCAAATTCACCCCTGGTGATATTAGCCGTTAAATCATGCCATAACATACACCCCTGAAAATAACCTCTAAGACACAATAACTTATGGAATAAATTTGGGTTACATGGCTAGGCTTATAAAGGCCCCAGTGGTCATTAGCCTAATATACACCTATGAACCTATTATACAGCCTGTTTTGAATATTTATTCTCCATTTGCAATCAGTATTATGCAAGATTAAGAGATTTTCATTTACTTCAAGTTTGTACAGAAAAATGCACAGGTATGTACTCCTTTCTACAGCAACCTATTCATAAAAACAAATTACCCAACAGTTCTCAAATGATACTATGTGTATTATGGACAAAGGAAATAAAGCAGCAAGCAAAAGTATCATATACTTTCTAAATACGTTCCGAAAATATATGGGCCACAAATCTTTTTATATACAACACTTGCATCTTAATAAGTAGATGTTTTCTACTGTGTTCTGCTCTATGTAGTCCTTAATGAAAGACAAATATTTATGAACGTTTACTAGGCACAATAGCAGAGCTAGGGTAATCACCACAATATGGCAATGGGTGATCTAGGACTGTGTGAACTCCCACCAGCAGGAGTTCATCAGTATCACTACTGGGGGGGTCAGTAGTGGGTTGCCTGCACCACAGGGAATTCTGTTGCCGACGCGATCCCTCCCCCATCACAAAACAAATTCTTGTTTTTAAAATTCAGTATTCATATGCTTCGCAGTTCTGTATTCAGAATACATCAACAGGGAAAGAGGACTGATGCAGTCAGGGGTACTACACTAAATGACAGGTATGCAACTCTTGTCCCATAACTTACAGAGCTGGGACCCACCCACAGGGGCAAGGTTTCCATGATCTTGGGGGGGGGGGGTAAGTAATTTGTATGAGCACAACAAACAGCATACTGTGGGTACATACATAATGGGCTGAGACTGAGTACAGGGCCTTACTCCACTGGTTAACTAACCTTGATGATTTCTGCATGTCTCTCAAGCCTTACACCACCACTTTTACAGTGTTCATGAATCCTTCCCAAAATCTAGCATTTTAGTTGTGATAAAAAGGTTTATACAGGTGACTCTGCACTGATATGTCTCAGCAAAGACTGTCTGCAATAATTTCTTTAGTTGCTCTATTGAAAAAAAAAAAACTATCGCCGATGAAACCACGATATTAGCCAGTTCGGTCAATGTGGAAATGTATACTGCATACGCAGATGCAACATTTTCCATTTAGTGTAGCACCGGATTGTTATTGAACAAAAATTTTACTCTCTTGATGTTTGGAATGTCAAGTTAGAAGGAAATATAAATCATTAAGAATGCATTCATATCTCCCTTATGCTATGCATGGATGAAATTTTGACAGTCCTTCAAGTAACAAAGTAATACACAATATTTTACAAGGATTACAAAACATCTGACAATCTTCTTCTTTCTGCTGCTCCCGTTTGGGGTCGCCACAGCGGATCATCTGTTTCCATTTCTTCCTGTCCTCTGCATCTTGCTCTGTCACACCAACAACCTGCATGTCCTTTCTCACCATAAACCTTATCTTAGGCCTTCCTCTTTTCCTGTTACCTGGCAGCTTCATCCTTAGCATCTTTTTCCCAATATACTCTGTATCCCTCCTCAGCACATGTCCAAACCAATGTAATCTTGCATCTCTGGCTTTGTCTCCAAACCTTCCAACCTGGGCTGACCCTCTAATATACATATTCCTAATCCTGTCCACCCTCGTTACACCCAGTGCAAATCCTAACATCTTTAACTCTGCCACATCCAGCTCTTGACTCCTGCCTTTTTGTCAATGCCACTTTCTCCAACCCATATAACATAGCTGGTCTCACTACCCTCTTGTAGACCTTCCCTTTCACTCTTACTGGTACTCGTCTGTCACAAATCTCTCCTGACACTCTTCTCCACCCACTCCATCCTGCCTGTACTCTCTTATTCACCTCTCTTTCACGTTCTCCATTACTCTGAACTGTTGATCCCAAGTATTTAAACTCATCCACCTTCACCACCAATACTCCCTGCATCCTCACCATTCCTCTATCCTCCCTCTCATTCACACACATATTCTGTCTTAGTCCTGCTGACCTTCATTCCTCTTCTCTCTAAAGTATATCTCCACCTCTCCAGTGTCTTCTCCACCGGTTAAAGAAAAATGAACAGAACAGCTGAAATTTGAAAACACAATAATTTACTGCAAAAGGACCCAGGTAGAAATCAAAGTAAGCGCTTTCGTAATGCACAGTAGTCAAACTTCATCAGACCAATTCATCTCACAAATGCTCAACATTTATACTACAAACCACACCCTCACTGAACAATCGATTAATCCACAATTAATTAAAAAAATACATAACACTTGAAAATTAAACATTAAAAAACAAAAAATATATACAATAATAAACAATTCATAAATTATTATTAATATTATAAAATTACCTGTCCAATACCCTAAGCTTCAATTTGCTACTAACAGAAATAGCATCATTCAAATTCTTCTCCACCTGTTCCCTACTCTTACTGCAGATCACAATGTCATCTGCAAACATCATAGTCCACGGGGACTCCTGTCTGATCTTGTCTGTCAACCTGTCCATTGCAAAGAAAGGGCTCAGAGCTGATCCTTGATGTAATCCCACCTCCACCTTAAATGCATCCGTCACTCCCACCGCAGACCTCACCACTGTCACACTACCCTCATACATATCCTGTATAACTCTTACATACTTCTCGGACACAACCGACTTCCTCATACAATACCACAACTCCTCTCTAGGCACCCTGTCATATGCTTTCTCTAAGTCCACAAAGACACAATGCATCTCCTTCTGACCTTCTCTATACTTCTTCATCAACACTCTCAGAGCAAGCATCGCATCTGTAGTGCTCCTTCCTGGCATGAAACCATACTGCTGATTATTAAGAGAAAAAGTTTTTAAAACATACTGTTATTTGTCTTTTTCCTGTTCTTGCAAAGTGAACATGTTATTTGTTGGGATATGCCTATCAAAGATGGGCCTCATCTGTGAACAAAATGCAGCATTGCTTATGAACCTGAATAACTGTTTTCTGCATTTCAGAATAAAGAGATTTGGTTATAGCTTGGTGAAGCCTGGGATAAGGACGCACGGCCGAGTAAGAGTTAATTTACTGAAGCAGGCTGTGTGTCCTGGAAAATTTGAGCTACCATTGTTGAACTGAACATTCTGTACTTCTTGAACATTCTGTACTAACTGTTGGTTTGAGGTGATTTGTGATAAACATGTTTATCCTATATGTTTTTCATAGCCAACTGTCAACGGTCAGAAATGTAACAAAAAGTTGTTTTGCTTGCAGTATAAAAGTTGATGTCAGTAAACAAGTTGACCAGAGGAGATCATCTTGGCCAACATGCTGTGTAATCTGGTTAGCTGCTAATAAAGAAGTTTTTCATCACCTGAGGCAGATGCGACTCGTTTGAATTTTTCTTCTGACATTTTGGTCCTTCGGACGGGAAACCTCTACGAAGATATGGATCAGACCGACAGAGAGACCGAAAAACCTGTGCAGGTGAGGGTTTCTCATCTTAAGATTCCCTCGACTGAAAGCCCTCCGACTGATTTGTCATTGAAAGGAGGCCGGCCGCTCTCTGATCCCTATCTGAGGGACGGTTTCTGAACCAAAAGGGGAAACGGAGTCTCATCTGGTTCAGGTAGGATGAAAAATAAATTTATTTTAATTTAATTTAACCTTGTCGACAAGGGTTTTATTTTTAGTTAAGGGTGGGTAGGATTACTTGTTAAGATTCTTTTGTTAGGATCACCCGTTAAGATAGCCCCATTTTATAATAAGCCCTGTAAAATAACTTTGATACAATCCTAAAATAAGAAATCTAGGGGAAACATGGGTTCGAGTTGCTGCAAGTGTGAGAGTGATGTCTGTTTAAATGTTGATACTAAGTATATGAAAGGTTTAAACAAAAATAATCTTAAATTTTTGAAAAAGTGGAAGTTGAAATATGATTTTGATAGTACCCTGAATAAGAATGCCTGTGCAAAATTGGTTAGAGATTTGAAAAGAGATGCGGGAACTAGAACTAAAAAGCAAAGACAATTGGGATTTCCCCAAGCACAAAAATGGTTAGAAGAGGCAAATAAATGAGCTACAAGAGAAAAACAGTGCCAGGAAAAAGAAAAAATAAATCAAAAGGGATCACTGGTGCCAAGTGGAAAAGTAGCTTTATTTTTAGATAAGGAGGATGAGCATACAGTTTGTGCAGTACAAGGGCAGGCAACTGCCCCACCGTATGGGGAAATTGCTGCTGCCGTACCAGCGGAACCTCCTCAATATCAGTCTGAAGATCTGGGATCTGTACAGCAGGGTGGGTTATTGGCTGCTCAAGGAAGCGTTATGACCCCTCCAATTTACCCGCAAATTCCTGTAGTACCCAAGGTTGCTTTGCAACAGGTAGACCAACTTATGCAGTTAAGGTCAGGACCAGCAGGGCAAGGACGTTGGGCCATTAAACTTTCTGACTACTCAGAAGCTCTTCCCTTAATACAAGTTGCAAACCCACAAGCAGGGGATGTTGGACAAGAGCCAACTATTTTAGTTTATCGTCCCTGGGCTAGAGAGGACATAAAACGAGCTACAGATGGTATTCCTCATCCCAAGGTTAATTTTCAAAAGTTTTCTGAGGACATAGTTGGTATGCATTTAAGTTATCATCTAAATGGTTTAGAAGTAGAACAAGTAGTGCGACAAATCCTGGGTCCAGATTGGCACTTAGTTTGTGGTACTTTGACATGTAAGGCAGATGACGGCACTACATTAAAGCATAATTCTGGGGTGTTAGACACGCGAGCCACTGATCTGTTAGAGAATTTCTGATAAGTGGCGTCCAAGAGCAGATTGGACAGTAATAAATCAGTGCATCCAAAATTATGATGAATCTGTAGATCACTATATTGTAAGATTGACAGAAGTGTTCAATAACCATTGTGGAATGATGATTCCGCAGGATCAGAACAATGATAGTCCGTATGAACAGCAATTGAAAAATGCTTTTCTTAAGGGTTGTAGGGCTCCGATAAGTAGTTTTATAACTAAGCATATGGTAGATCATAGAACATGTAGACTGCAACCTTTGTTTGAATATGCACGGCATGCTGAGCGACATTTCAATTTAAAAAAGAAAAAGAAAGCACAAGTGTTAGCAGTAGGGGATGATGGATGATGGTAGTATATTCTTGGTACAGGACCAAAGGGGGCAAGGGCGCCGTTGTGGCTTAAACCGTGGGGGCCCGAAATGGGACACATTAAATAGACCGGGTGGACATTCGCAGGAATATGAGGGGAGGTTAAAATGTGGAGAATGTTTTAAGTGTGGTAGACGTGGGCACTTCGCTGCCGACTGTGAAGAGTGGCAACATCCCCCACAGCTTACGAACAAGGGCTCCGCATGACTATATGATAGTAAAGGAAGGCGCCAAATTCATTATTGTGATTATTGTAGAGAAGTAGAAAGTGAGAATGATTGTGATGATGATGATGAGGCAGACATTCTCTGCGATGAATGTCAGAACACTCAGAAGGAAGGGCGGGATTGTGACTGTGAAGTCATAAACCTGGCAAATTTGGGTATTGCTATGCATCTAGATCAAAAACCCATGATAGAGTTTTTGGTTGAGGGACAGAAAGTGGAGTTTTTATGTGATTCAGGTGCATCGCGTACACTTTTGGGTCCAGCAGTTCTGCCCCCGGACTGCGAGACAGACGAGGTTTGTCCTTGTGAAAGCGGCAAATGGGAAAAAATCTTTAAGGAACCACTGTCACATCCTCTATTCTTCACAGATCCGCAAACAAACCAAACTGTTAGGTGTAGGGTAATTATATCGAAAGTTTGTCCAGTTAATTTGCTAGGAAGAGATTTGATGCATTCGTTTGGAATAGCAGCAATTCCCACACCTAAAGGCATTGAGGCGAAAAGGTTAGCGGATGGCTTGGTGGTACAGGGAGTACAAGACTTGTTTTACTGGTATAGCCAGGACTTGATTTCAAACGGGCCGGGGAGGGTTGATACAGATTTGATCAACCTAGCTTTAAGTAAATCTAGGAGCGGGTCACCGCAGGTTGCGGCGCACTTACATTGTACAATGTTCTACAGAAAGGCCCCTGGTCCGGATAAAGAATTTGAAAAAGAATTCTTTAAGCAGAAACGTGCAAGGATAATTTTGAATGATATGTTTTGGGATACGCAAGGTAATACAGTAGTGATCTGTACTTTGACCAAGGAAATGAGTTCTTTATATCACTCTATAGCCCACATATTTCAATTACTAAAGCGGTGAGGACACATTGGGTAGATTTGGCGAAAAAGGTAACGAATTGGGACACAATATCCGAAAGTCAGTTGAAAGATCAACAGATCCAGGTACAAAGATTAAATTGGGTGACTTGGGCACAACCAAGTGTGCACCTCAGGGATGACAAAACAGAAAGGGCATGACAAATCCTCCTAACCCAAGAGGAAGAGAGTGCGTTAAGTGCCTTACCTGTAGATTTATGGTCAAAAGGTAAAGGGGATGTAGGACTGATGAAAACAGCAGGTGAAGTTTGTATAACTCCAAAGTCAGGTTTTAGACCTCGTAAGCACCAATACCCGCTAAGTAAACAAGCAGAGGAAGGAATTAAGCCAGTTATAGAGCAGCTAAAACAGGTAGGAATTCTTGTTGAATGCCCAGATTCGCCCTGCAATACTCCGTTGTTTCCTGTAAAGAAACTGGATGGGTCATGGAGGTTGGTTCAGGATTTACAAGCAGTTAATTCGGCTGTGATCCCAAGAGCACCGGTGGTCCCTGACCCCCATACATTACTTAATGACTTACTACCTCAACACAGATATTTTTCTGTCATAGATATAAGCAATGCTTTTTTCTCCATACCACTACATAAGGAGAGTAGATTTTGGTTTGCATTCACTTATCAAGGTAAAAGATACACCTACACCAGAATGCCACAGGGTTATTGTGAGAGTCCGACAATATTCGCACAAGAAATGCCTGCGAATTTAGCTCAGTTTGTTCCCCCAAAGGGAAGCCAGGTTCTGTTGTATGTAGATGATATTTTGTTGGCCTCACCCACGCAGGAAGGTTGTAAAAGGGATACCCTTGCCCTTCTTAGTTTTTTAGCTGAGCAAGGACATAAGGTAAATAAAGAAAAGTTACAATTGTGGAAATCACAAGTAAAGTACTTGGGTTATTTAATTTCGCAGACAGGTAGACAATTGGAGAACAAAAGAAAACAAGCAATTCTTGAGGCACCTATGCCCACAACTAAGTGGGAGATGATGTCCTTTTTAGGTGTGACTAATTTTTGTAGAAGTTGGATCCCTAACTATGCTGAGGAAGTAGGGCCATTGACCGCACTAATCTATGACACTCCCATGGCAGCTAAAAATGATATACAGTGGACATATACGGCAATACAGGCATTTAATAGAATTAAGCAATTGATAGCAGGATCCTCTGTTTTGGGTTTTCCGAACTATTCTAAGCCGTTTATATAAATGGTTGATTGTAAGGGAGGATATATGACTTCGGTTCTGGTACAAGTACATGGGGATAAACAGAGACCGATAGCTTTCTACTCCTCCAGATTAGATCCTGTTGCAAGGGCATTGCCGCATTGTGTTCAAGCTGTAGTGGCAGCCGCTCTGGCAGTACAAGCCTCAGCATCATTAGTTTTGTTTCACCCATTACAATTGTGGATTCCACATTCAGTAGCTACTATACTTTTGCAAGATAAGATAACCTTTTTATCTCCTAGTCGACATTTGTCATGTATGACAGTGCTGCTGACACAGCCTCATATGACCATAGAAAGATGTACTACTCTTAATCCGGCGACACTTTTGCCGACTCCAGAAGAAGGTACTCCACACGTTTGTTTAGAGAGCATTCATGACAAAGTGCTTCCCCGACCATATTTAACGGATATTCCGTTGATAGATTCTGATCTCGTTTTGTTTGTAGACGGATCAGCAAAGAAAGACATTGTAGGAAAAACACTAGTAGGGTATGCAGTCAGCACAGAAACTGAAGTTTTGGAGGCAAAAAGATTGTCAAACATTTATTCTGCACAAGCAGCTGAGTTGGTGGCTTTGACTCAAGCTTGTACCTTAGGGGAGGGTAAAAAAGTGACAATTTATACAGATAGTCAATATGCTTTCTCCACTGTACATGTTTGGAATGGAAAAATAGGGGAATGGTTACTGACAGGCAAACCGATAAATCACAGAGATTTAATTTCACAGTTGTTAGATGCAGTGCAACTACCAATTCAGATAGCAATATGTAAATGTTCCGCACATACCAACAGAAAAGATCCTGTCTCCAGGGGAAATGCACTTGCTGATATGGCTGCAAAAAAAGGCTTTTGCATGACAATGATTTAGAGCCCGGACACCTCTTAGACTTAGAGACACTAAAATTAATGTAAACATTGACAACACAGAAGGAAAAATGTTGTTGGGTAAAATATGGTATCACTCAACAGGATGGGTTGTATAGGGCATCAGATGGCAAAATGGTATTACCCTCAAACCTTTTTAGGCATGCGGCATTGATTAGGCATGGACCTGCCCATGTAGGAGTACAGACGATGATTCAAATAGTGTCTAAGGTGTTTTGGTGTAAGGGGTTTTCAACTTATGCAAAGCAATTCTGTTTATCTTGTTTATTATGTGCAAAGTATCATGCTCAGGGGGGAGTTAAAAAGTCTCAGCAGGCATTCCCCACCCCTCCATATCCATTCCACACACTCTATATGGACTTTATTGAATTGACACCCTCAGAAGGAAAAAGGTTCTGTCTAGTCATTATTGATGCTTTTTCTAAATGGGTAGAAGCTTTTCCAGTAAAGCACCCGAATGCACAAACAGCAGCAAAGCTTCTGACTACAGAAATAATTCCCCGATTTGGTTTACCAAGACGCATTTACAGTGATAATGGGTCTCATTTTGTTAACCAGATTGTTCAGAAGTTGGGTCAAGTGTTTCAAATTGATCTCAAGTATCATTGTGCTTACCATCCCCAATCAGCTGGACTGGTGGAAAGACACAACGGTGTCTTGAAGAGTAAGCTCCGTAAACTGATGGCAGAAACACATAGATCATGGACTGCGTGCCTTCCCTTGGCACTCCTGTATATGCGAATCTCACCTTCCTACAAAGGACTTACACCATTTGAACTTTTGTTTGGGAGACCATATTACGTCCCGCAGTGGCAAGGATGGTTGCCAGCGGAATGTGAGGGGGGTGAGGATCTAGCGGATTATATGAAGAAGCTGCTAAATGTCAAATCTCTTGTAACCAATGACTCCTTTGCAGATTCCAGAAATGAAACCTTGTTAAGTGTGGCACCCGGGGACTGGGTGTGGATCCGAATTGTGAAGAGAAAGAATTGGTCATCCCCCAGGTGGGAAGGCCCATACCAAGTACTAATCTCGACACCTACAGCTGTAAAGATTGCTGAGAGGACTTCAGGGATTCATATCACCCACTGTAAAAAACTTAAGGCTCTTCCTTCTGCCATTGATATTGGTCAAACTCCAGCGGACCTCTGAGCGCAAAGTCTGGCTACAAAGGGGGATTAGCCCAATAGGGGTTAGTTCGTCTCAAACCCAGTGAAAAAAACCAACGGCGCAAGGTAGTCCTTAGGGAGGATGGCCATGTTCAACTGGTACTTGAACTGTCACATGATGATGATTTTGGTGGCGAAAGTAAATATGTCCATACGAGAAGGAACAGTTGCAAGAGAAAAAGGAATGGTGGTGCTGCAAGCAAACAGGTGTTACTACTGTGTTTAAGGTGAAACTTTGTGAAGGAATTTTGGACTGTTCTAAATGGAACAATAATAAATTTCTTGACTCGTGCAAAATACTTGTGCAATAGAGACTGTACATTCTGGTCAAATGTTTGGTAGTCAACAGATGTGAATGGATGGGAAACAACTAGTGCAGTGATACCAGAGAAAGATTAAAGCAGACAACAAAGAATAAAAATTGCGCATTCCCAAGGTACCGAAGTAATTACTATAACCATTGTGTCACCACAAGAAAGCGATTCAGGAGTTTATGGAATCGGAGCGTCTCTTCCAACTAGAACTGATCCTTTGGGGACCCTCCAACTTAAAGTACAAAGCCTTAAGAATGCGACAAGTAAAGCAGATTTTGCCTTCACAGAAGAAGAACAATTGTTACTGGAGACGGGATTCGTACACCATAATGAATGGTTATCTTGGGTTAGATATAGTACCCGAGAAGCACATCGTGAGAACTGTATTTCTTGTGCTGAAGGTAAACAGCAACTAGCGACAGTCCCATTGATGCAAGATGAAGGTAACCGAACGTGTCTGTTAAAATTATTCTTCAACAAAACCGAAGATAAATGCAAAAATGAAACTCAGCGTTTTCCAGTCATAAGCAAAGTTGAGAAACCGCCTGCAGCGATTTCCTATCCAGGTTCATATATGTGCATTTCCAGAGATGGCACAGGAAAGAATTATGGCAATATGGGACAGAACTATTGCAATGTTACTGTGAATGGCAATGAGAATCCATTTCTGGAGAACCAAATTCATAGTTTAGCAGACGTATGGCGGTTATGTGGAGACAACAAACTCAGATCAAGGCTTACGATTCCCTGGAAGGGAACTTGTGCACTTGTAAAGTTAATTCTGCCATTCTACATTTTCCCAGTTCCAACAAGCAGTTTTGTAAGAGAACCTGAAATAAAGCCAAAGTGGTTGTGTAAGAGAAAAAGTGAGGCACCGAAGCAATCCTTCGATAACGGTGTCTACATCGATAGCATTGGCATACCAAGAGGTGTACCTGATGAATACAAAGCAATAAACCAAATAGCAGCTGGTTTTACATCCATCTTTGTCTGGATTCAACCTAAGAATGTGGACTGGATCAACTACATTTACTATAACCAGCAGCGTTTTGTGAACTATACCAAAGATGCATTGAAAGGAATTGCTGAACAACTGGAGGCCACTTTGCAGGTGGCATGGCAGAATCGAACTGCGTTGGATATGCTCCTGGCCAAAGAAGGAGGAGTTTGCAAGATGTTTGGGACTTTCTGTTGTACGTATATTCCAAACACTGCGCCTGATGGAAGTATCACTCGAGCTTTGAAAGGTTTGGAAATGTTACCCGAAGAATTGGCAGAGAACTCTGGGGTAAGTAATCCCTTTACAGACTTTCTACAAGCGTGGCTTGTAAAATGGAGTCATCTCATCAGCAGTTTCCTGGTGTTCATTGGAGTCGTTGTGGCTATCGTGGTGGTATGTGGTTGCTGTTGTATACCCTGTATCAGAGATCTTCTACAAAGACTGGTTGATACTGCTGTTACGAAGACAATGTACCAGCAATTGCAACAGACTGGTGAAAGTGAATAGATTGAAATGTGACTTTTTGCAAATGATTGTGAAGTTTAAAGGTTTGTCTTGCTAATGAAGTAATGTAGGCAAAGAAAAACTTAGTTTTTACCATATATTGCTGAAATAAGAGACAAATAAAAGTGTTCTCAGGGGGGAAATTTTAAGAGAAAAAGTTTTTAAAACATACTGTTATTTGTCTTTTTCCTGTTCTTGCAAAGTGAACATGCTATTTGTTGGGATATGCCTATCAAAGATGGGCCTCATCTGTGAACAAAATGCAACATTGCTTATGAACCTGAATAATAACTGTTTTCTGCATTTCAGAATAAAGAGATTTGATTATAGCTTGGTGAAGCCTGGGATAAGGATCCACGGCAGAGTAAGAGTTAGTTTACTGAAGCAGGCTGTGTGTCCTGGAAAATTTGAGCTACCATTGTTGAACTGAACATTCTGTACTTCTTGAACATTCTGTACTAACTGTTGGTTTGAGGTGATTTGTGATAAACATGTTTATCCATTTGATCTTTGGTGCTGCCCTCACACTCCTCCTCTTCTTGATCACCAATATCATCCTACAAACCACCATCCTATGCTGCCTAACTACACTTTCCCCTGCCACCTCTTTACAGTCTCCAATCTCCTTCAGACTGGCCCTTCTACACAAGATATAATCAACCTGTGTGCATCTTCCTCCATTCTTGTAAGTCACCCTGTGCTCCTCCCTCTTGTTAAAATACATATTCACCACAGCCGTGTCCATCCTTTTCGCAAAATCCACTACCATCTGACCTTCTGCATTCCTTTGCTTAACACCATACCTACTCATCCCCTCTGTTCCCTTCACCAACATGCCCATTGAAATCTGCTCCAATCACCACTCTCTCACTCTTGGGTACAGCTATCACCACTTCATCCAACTCACTCCAACATTTTTCTTTCTCATCCATCGCACACCAAACTTGACAACAGTATTTTTAAAAAACTGCAGAAATTAACATTTGACACTATAAGCAAATAAAGCTGAAAACTCAAACGTCATGTAGTGAATATCCACGTAGTCTGGTTTATTTCCGTGCAGCAGACTTTATAAAGATGATTTGAATATTCAAAGTACTCTTTATAATATTCTGTACTTGTTTTACGAGTGTCATTCATTTTTAAATTTGACTTGCTTAACCAGCCAGGCATGTTCTACAAGGTGTTACAAGCACAGGTACTTTAAAAGTAATATATTGTTTAATGCCATTTTAATAGACTAGCGACTAATGCCAGCTCTTTTCCTCAGTGTTCCTTTCTCCAGAATGATCTTTACTCTCATACAATTTTAACACTCCTCCTGAAGTCTTTCAGCATTAAATAGTTAGTCAAACATTCAGTTGTCTTCCAAACATTGTACATGCAAACAACATTCAACTGCAATAACAAAGACAGCATTTTAAAATGTATGCAGAAACAAATATTTGGCACTACTGTTGAATTAAAATAGCAAGGGACACAACAGCATAGGTCTTTTGTGCTGACAACCCTATTCTGACACACTGTGAGTTCATGATTTCTGTTGCCCAAAATAGCTATTCCAGCAACACAAACTCAATGACGTCAGTACTGCAAAGAACATAGAATAACATACCAACCCACAGATTACATAAAAAATAACCCTAGGAGAGAACATGTTATTCATTAACAGTAAACTATTCTACTTTGTTATGACCAAGGTTAACATGTTCTATTAGTAATCTTTCTGAACTATTAACACTCCTTACTAAACACCTACCCCCCACAAAGAAAAAAACTCGCTGCATAAAAATTTTAAGGAAGCGCCAGGATTAACATTATTCATTTGACATAACATTTTCATGTTGTAAAATAGTGCAGTAAGTTCTTTCAAGTAAACACTTCAAGTCAAAGCTTTAGGAATATTAAATTGGACAAAAATACTGCAGGCGGACTCCCTGTTAGCTCACAAACATCTCCTGTGGTAATAAACAGTAAGTAACCAGCCCAATGATAACACCATAAAAAGGAATACAACCATTTGCAATATTGCTCCAGCAAAACCTGAGGAGTATAATAACTTCTCTGGTACAGAGTCTGATGAAATAAAATGTAAAAAGGAGCTCCTGCATACAAAGGTTCTTGAAAAGTCCCAAAACAAAATTTCTAAAGAAAATTTTGCCACTGTTTTTCAAGCGTTCTTCCTTGTTTAGAGCAGAGTTTGTACTGTAACTGTTTTACCATACAGATATGTGATCATATGCTAATGCACTGTCCCAAGCACTCTACAGAGTGAATGAAAACAGCACAGCCACCAACATCCTTTTTTATCATTGTTAATAAAATAAACACACACTACAAAACAATTTAAAAAGTTGGTTAAGCCACAGGACACCACTCATGATTTACTGCACCACACAACTAGTACTAAAAAAAAAACAAAAACAAAACAAAAAAAAACACTCAGTAGTATATCCGAGTGTTAAGGCTGTTTGACCTGCCCCACTTAGTATTCTATTTTAAGAAATCTGCTTGACAGTGTTTTTTTTCTGTGACAGACACAAATTTTCTGGGCTGCACATTTCATGTGTTTTTTCATTGGTTAAATTGCATTTTGATTGATACTTAAATATACAGTGAATTACTGGGTCTTTTTCTGAAAAGATTTCAAGGGGCATAAACTAAAGCCCTGTTGGCGATTCCCTGCTGGGTGAAGAAAATAAACCTACATTTGTTTGTCTCTGAGTGATAGAGCTATTTTCTGTTCTACCTGCTCCATTTTGTTTTATATTTTAAGAAATCTGCTTGGGCTGGTGTTTTGTTCTATGCAAGAGACAGGCATTTCAATTATCTAGGCTGCACTTTTCATGTTTTCTCATTGGTTAAATTGTTTCTTGACACTTAAATACAGCCTATGTCACAAGTGATAATTCAATAAAGTGCTTAAAAAAGATACTTAAAAACACAGTGAAGTTTTGGGTCTTTGTCTTTTTTTTTTTTTTAAAGATTTCAAGCTTACATAAACTAAAAGCACTACTGGCGATTCCCTGCTAGTTTTTCCCACCTGCCCTTCCCCTTCGTTGATCTGCTTTTTAAATCTGGTGCTTTTAAGCTGCCCACCTCTACTGTAAATTGAACTTAAGCTCCTCTCTTTCTACACTGCAGTTGATATCTTGAATTATTTATTTCCCTTTCTCTATTCTTATATTGAAAAAGTGCACTTTGCCTCTCATTGTGTTCTTCTGATTTACTTGCTCTAAATTCATTACCCAGCTAGTTGTTGGACAAAGTAGTGTATTTTTACACTCTAGCAAGCACTTGTTTTTACATCAAGAGGTCAGTGGATTTTCCACCTAGTGCACTAGGAGATAGCCTGGTCTGCTTAGGTTGGGGAAACACTTGAGATTTCTGCATGTAGTTTTACTGGCTGGAGGGCTTATTAATTAGCTTATCTTGTTTATAGTGCCTTTATAAATTCTGTATAATTGAGTGGCTCTTGGCTCATTTATTCAAAACAAAACACTTTTATTGAATAATCACACCTGTTATAAGCTGTTTAAAATATACTGCTGTACCCATATTTTTAAGTTTTCTTTTGGCAGCATTTCACTCCGGACACTCTTACTGTGCTTCTACATTAGGAGGACTGGAATTATTCAGCTAGTGGCAGTAGGTGTTTACCTGGTCTATCTGAGCTAGGAAGCACAAAAAATGTCTCTAAGCTTCTTTGACATACTGTGACTGTACTTTAGAAGTTTCAAAAAAAAAAACACTGTACTATCTGATGCTACTTTAAGTAGTTAACTGCACTGTATTACATTGTGTCTGTTAGTTGTAGGGCGGTTGTAGGTAGTTTGTGTGGTCTTGTTACACTTGGGCTTCAAACCAGCTATTCTACATTAAGTTGTTTTTCTGCACCCTCGCAGCAGAAGTGTGCTGATCTAACCTGTGTGAGTTGGGGATTGTTGGGGGAAGGCTTACTGTGTGCTTTCCTGATTGGTAGTTACCTTAAAACTTATTTATTTTTGCTTATATTTAAGCCTTGGATTTGTGCTATGCTGTTTTTTGCTCAGTGACAGTTAGCAGTGCCCTGTATGGACACAAAAGCCTAGAAGCTCAGTTTTTCCCTAAACAGCTGTTGGTGAAACCCTTCCAAGCTTTTCTGCTGCTCTAGGAGCAACTCAGTTACACACTGAGCAGCACTGCCTTATTGATCAACCATAGCCTACACAAAGTATACGTCTCTCTTGCAGTCTCAGAGCTATCAGAACAGTACTGTCAAATTAACATACTTTCTTCCCTAAAAAAACATACAGCAAGAGTCTGCTATCATGGACAGGCAGTTTCCCAATCATCTCTCTGGCTTGTCTGATAGACATGGGCATCCTGAGGCAATGTAGCAATTGTCTCATGTATACTGACAACAACTTGTTCCTGAAACAAACTAATACTTTACATGAGAGATGGAGTTACTCAATGAAATTGGAGGAAAGACTCTCATATAAAGGACAACCCAAATGCCAAACAGGTTGTCAGCGCACACACACTCCCACACTAAATAATGACATGACACATAAACCCACCTATGTGGAGGTACTCACTAGTAACTTTACCAAACATTCAGAGGCCTCCCAAACAGAAACCACTTACACACATAATGCAAAAAACAACCACAACACATAACACACAAACTACTGTCCCATAAGGCATAACACCACAAAACGTAATGTATTAGCCATAGGGGATTCCATTGAGAGACACAGGATGTCCCCCTCACCAGGCTGGATAAGGAGCGGGTTATGGTTAGCTGCCTCTCAGGTACCAAGATCTGTCAAGTCACTCAAGCACTCAAGTCACTCAAACACATGCAACAGTATGACTCAGTCACAGTCCATGTGGGGGTGAATGACTTGAGACATACCTCACTGGACTATATGAAGAGAAACATGACTGAGCTCTCAGAGAATGCTTCACAGGCAGGTATACGCATAGTCTTAAGCGGCATTCTACCTTCTTCAAAGATGCCACAATACAAACAAAAAATGACCGACTAAAAATTGGCTAATCTTCTAGTGTTGGTCAAAGGGGATCCAATATCTGTCAGCCTGGAAGACATGGTTGATAGGCCCCACTGCTCTGCCAGAGATGGTCAGCACCAATCTCTTCTAGGCTTTTGTATAGTTACAAAGGCATAAGCCACCCCCCCACTGTCCCTTTTTTAGGCACCATCAAAATAATCAACCTCCCAAAATAACAAAATCTTTTTTTACATAAACTCAAGATACTGCTGCTTAATGCTAGAAGTCTACACAAAAAAAAAACTGTACTTCCTGGAAACATTCCTCACTTTGGAAGATGCCAACATTTGTGCAGTCACAGAGACATGGTTCAAAGGTGTGGAAAGCACCCCGGCCATGCAGAGCTACAATGTCTGCCGTATGTTCAGACCACAAACGGAGTAAGAAAGAACTAAAGGAGGTGTATCCATCTTTATTACGGATAAGTACACCGAGACTGGTCAAACAGTACGACTCTCTTGAGCCACTTCATGTTCAATTAACTAAAGGAAAAGACCCTTACCACATCATAGCTAGCTATGAGTCCCCCACCATGAAACAGGAAAAGCATACTGCATACCTGGACTTACTGGAGTCATTTGCCATACAGCCCAGCACCTTACTCCTGGGTAATCTTAATTATCCTACCATTGAGTGGGAAACATAAATGATCAAAAACATGCTGGCTCTGAGATTCTTGGATATTGTCAATGCAAATACACTGGAACAGCTAGTCAGAATATCCACAAGAGGATCAAATGTCCTGTACATAATACTCACTAACATGGGAGACCATTTCACCCCACCCACCCACCCTGTGATGTCCTCCCTGGTAGGACTGAACCATAAATCAGTCTCGTTCAATGTAATTATAAGACCAGATTCCCCATCAAGCTCAAAAATGCTTAAGAATTTTTCAAAGACAAAATTACCTCCTACTAAGTGATGGCATAAGAAGTTTCAAAGCCCCCTTGAATGCAGACAACACACACTCCTATGCAGAGGTATACACCGATGCCCTGTATAACCACTTAAGCAGTTGTATAGAATTGGCTGTGCCTGACCAGATTAAAACCAGGTCTTGCTGAGAAAACAAGAACCCTGGTGGGCCCCTACTATAAACAGGCTATACAACAAGAGAAAGAAACTAATATCCATGAACAAGAGGGAAATGGCTCAGCAGAGGAAATCCATCTCTAGCTTAAACAAACAAATTAAAGACCTTGTCAAGTCCTCCAAAGCTAATTATGAAGCAAAATTAGGCTCCCTAGTTAAGGATAATCACAAAACATTCTTTAACTATGTACAAAATCTAAAAGGGAATACCCAGCTGTGTACTGAACTGGTTGTGGATGACACCACCCATACTCAACTGGAGGTGATAGTCAACTTGGTAGCTGACAGATTTGGGGCAAACTCCCCCTCCCCCATCCTTTCCACTCATTCCCCAAAGTATACCTGCCACCATTCCTCAGTTTATTATTTGAAGAGAGCAAGTCAACTCAGCACTCTCCAAGGCCAAAAACATGTCATCAATGGGGCTAGACAACATCCCAGGTTGCCTTTTAAACAACTTAAAACATGACCTGGAAGACTCACTTGGATCGCTGTTTACCCACAGCCTGTCTGCTTGGCTATGTTCCAGCAGAATGGAGGACAGCAACAGTAATCCCTCTGCACAAAAGGGATGACCCTCAACCAACCCTTGGAATTATAGGCCAACAAGCTTGACTAGCCTCATCTGCAAGGCCATGGAAAGAATCATTGTGGACCTTATTATCAAGGACATAGGTAATCTCCACACTCTGGCCCAAACCTAGTTCGGATTCGTTATAGGTAGATCATGCTTGTTAAACATGGCTGAGTTCTTTAAGAAAGTCACCAAGGCCCTGGACGAGGGAAAGACAGTGAATACCACCTATCTTGACCTAGCCAATGCATTTGACACAATCCTCCACTCGTGTTATAAAGAAACTCTCCCAACTGGGAATTAACCCCTACTTTACCAGATGGGTAGCCAACTGGCTCACTGACAGGACACACACTGTCAAAGAGGGGGACTTCACCTCTAGCAAAAAAACAAATCACCAGTGGCATACCACAAGGTTCAGTGCTGGGCCCCTTAATGTTCAGAATTTATTTCTCAGAAGTCCAGACAAACTTGGATGGCCTGTGGCTGACCAAATTCTCTGACTATTGCAACTTGGGAGCAATTGAGTTACACAATGATGTTAATATACTGTAGACAGGTTTAACACAGACAAATGATTGGCACCAAAGCCACAGATTAAAGCTAAATGCAAAAAAATGCATTATTCCCTTTGGGAAAGCTAACATCCCTGCTAATTACATTATAAACAGCACCCACTTAAGTGTAAACCCAGTGCTACACGATCAGGGTACTAAAGTGGTTAAATCCTTCTATGTGTTATACCTTGGGTATAGGCATCACATCCAGATCGAAGGATGTTATAATTCCATTATACTTGGCCCTCATCAAACCAGTAACTGAGTACAATGCTCCCTTTTGCATGTACCTCACCAGACACCTGCAACAACTGGAAAGATCAAATAGGTTTCTCACCCAAGAGATTACAGGGTACACAAAACAAGTCTTGGCAGAAAGACTGAAAGCCCTGTCACTGCATACTGTCTCCTACAGGTTGCCAAGGGGTGACCTGTGCCTGGCTTACAGTACAGTCTCTGACCCGGCCCTGATGGAAATGCTACAGATTCTTAAATCAAATTGCATGAGGGTCACTCAGTCCAGGGATATTAACCTAGCCTGCGACATGAACAGGTCATGCTGGAGAGATAGATACATCTGTCAGTGACTGCCACTTCTCTGAAACAAGCTTTCAATTCACGTGAAATAGAGCCCCTCCCAGACCCTCTTCAAATGTAACCTAGATCAATGAATGGGTGACAGCAAATTCATTCCTGGGGTGGTACCCATATCCCTCCTGGACAGAGGAAGTTGGTATTAATTACCCTAGACCCTTCCTTCTGTGAAGTTCACTCCTCTAACCACCGAAAATTAGGGCAACTTGGGGTAAATGTGGCTAGGCTTGTAAGGGTTCTAGGGCCATTAGCCTAGTAACTTTCTATGAACCTATGAGAATTTTTTTCATCTTTGTGTCCCAGTGCCAGCTGTCTACTGGACTCTCTTGGCCTATCAGCCCATTCCATCCTTACCTAGTAGGAGCAGACAGACAGGTCATCATCCAGGCATCCATCACTGTTGGTTTGAACTTATGTTTTTCACTAGCCCTACATGCTCTGTAAGGTGCTAGGAAGGGGACGTGCAATGTGCTAGCCACAGAGGACATCCCCTCATTTACAGAAGAAGTGTACCTTCCAAGCAGCCCTGCTCCTCCCATGGCTTGAGCAGTGGATTCTCCAATCTCTACCTGGAGGAATGAAACACGCTGTGTGCCTCAAAGTGCATAGAACACCACTACAACCCTAGAAGAAGCAAGCAGGTCATTGCTTTTTTTCACCCCCATCTGCTCCTCCCATGTCAGGGTCGATCATCAACCCCTGTTCACTTGGATCACAGTCACAATATCCTACAGCACCATGGAGGCAGGCTACCCCTTCAGTATTTGAAATTTGGTGAGAAAGCAAATATATATATATTTGGTAACTTGATAAAGCTGTTGAGAAGCATTTCTGACCTTTCTGTGTTGCTTTATTCCCTTAGAAACAGTGGTTATATTCCAACAAATTCATTACTAATTATAGGACTGTGCCCTGCTTTGCTCCTGTGCTAAACATTCAGTAGCCTCATGAGATACCTTGGCCTCCAGGAACAACGATCACAGTGAGTAGCCATCGGTTATCCTATGCCACTCAGATCTGTGAGCTGCATCTCTTGCTTTTCATTCTCCCTTTGTACCTTCCTGCACATGCTAAAAGTTCACTTAGTTCATGAAGGGTTTCTATCATCTCCCATTTTCCCTTAAAAACACACTGTAAAACCTCTTTCTCGGTTTTCTGAGTTTCAGAATCACTCACTGCTCATCCAAGAAAAATGGCTATGTGCCCAATTCATCAACTATATTTATAGATGCTGCAGTATAAAACACAGTCTCATTTCTTTCTGTAAATTCAGTAAGCTCTACTTCAAGACAAAAAATGACTGAAACTTTCTGTTCATCCCGTTATGTTGCCCTTCTCCACATGACGTACAACACAAACGTACTCAAGAGTTCTCCCCGACACCAAAGAATAAACGTTCCCCAGAAATGTATATTTTTATTGCAACATAAAAATATTGGTCAGGCTTAAATCCACTCATTTCCTCACCTACTGAATAAAACACATCTACTTAACAATTTTAAAAGCAAGTACGTCTGCCTCATGCATTACCGATTCATTTCTGAAATCATTTCCAAAATCATTTCCTCAGCAACTGATTTTTTTTAAACATCCTTAATAATCACATTTTAAATCTGTAACATTATTTTATTTTCAGTTAATTATAAACATATTTGTAAAATTATTAATATTTCCCATTACTGGGCGGCCACGGTGGTGCAGTGGTTAGCATTGCTGCCTCACAGCAAGAGGTTCGCCGGTTCGATCCTTGGCTGGGGTGCATTCTGTGTGGAGTCTGCATGCCCTCCCTGTGGTTGCGTGGGTTTCCTCCCACATCCTAAAGATGTGCTGCAGGTGGATTGGACACACTAAATTGGGCCTAGGTGTGAGTGCGTGCATGTGTGTGCCTTCTGTGGAAGGTTGGGCACTGGGCTGGCAACTCGACACTGTAAAACTCACTGCCAATCATGAGCAGACAGGTGATCCGCTGTGGCGACCCCTAACCGGGAAAAGCCAAAAGAAGAAGAAGAAGAAGAATTAACATTTCCCATTATTGTCCAGTATACATGCTTTTATTTTAACACTTTTCATTCACTGCAGCATTACAGCAATTTTTATTTTTTTTATGTATTTTTATTTTACATTTGTTGACCGGGCTAGTCTAACTGGATATATGTCCATTTTCAGTAGAGGCCTGGGAGAAAAGCTCTAATACACACAATTACAGTATAGAATGTTGCTACAGTACAAGCATAACACAACTGATGTTAATAAAAATACAATACTTATAATAAACATAACACAAACAGTAATAAGTCATGTACATAAAAAGATATCACTATATACATATATACATAGATTTAAATTGCAAGATCATGGTCTCTTTGGTTCTTTAAGGATAAGTCTGGAGTTAGTACAGAAGAATAAAAGGTGAAGGTTCTTTAAGGATAAGTCTGGAGTTAATACAGAAGAGTAAAAGGTGAAGAGTATCCATTAGTATAAAGAAATTGCTTTATTCCAGCCATCCCTTACACCTCACTCCTCCTTCCCAAAATTATTCTGTGCATATTCTTCCCAGAAATTCCACTTATTTCTTTGAAATATGTGCCTTACCTTTTCTAAAGATCCCACCTCCAGTTATTTTATCTTCTTTACAATATCCACAATTTCCCTTGTGTTCTGAATACATTTTTATTTCCATTTTTTGGCAGCCAATAGTATTAAATAAGCAGTTCAGATCCTATATCTATTTTGAAAGCACAATTTGTTTGGGAAGCCTATTTCAGTATCCCAGCACTTTTCCAGTGACATAATGCACCTTGGAGTTTCTCTGCAGCATCCATCTGTACATTTGGGCAGAAAAGTGGTCAAGTTAATACAAATCCGTTTCACAGCTCCAAGGCCTGGGGTTCAATCTAGACCCTCACAGTCAGTTTAAAGAATACTTTTTTCTCTTCATGTATACCTTTTTCTGTTTTAGATGCTCCAATTTCCTCCTACCTCCCAAAAACTTGCTGGGTTGATAGCTAGTTATCTAACTAGATGCATTTTATTATATATATTATATCCATATATTATCATATATTATATAGTAAAGACTGCAAGAAAACCCAGCAAGCTAGAGTTTTCACTGTGTTAATACCTTAAACTTCCTAAAATGGAGGTCTATAGGACAAATGCAAATATCCAGCCTGATTCCACAGTGGTACAGTGGTAGTGTGGTTACCTCACAGTAAGAGGTTCTCCCGTTCGATTCTCAGCTTGGCAGTGCCTTCTGTGTGGAGTCTGCATGTCCTCCCCGCAGTTGGGTAGCGTTCGAAAGACATGCGTCTATAAATGGGCGAGCCTTTGTTGAAGGTTGGGCGTTGAGTTGGCACCTCGGCGTTTCATAAAAATCTACTGCCAATCATTAGCGGACCGGAGTTCCGCTGTGGTGACCCCTTATCGGGAAAAAGCCGAAAGACAAACAACAGCAATTAAATATCCAGCATATACGAATTTGACTGACAGTCAAGAATGCCTTGAATTACAAGCCGGTCAGTAAGACATAGCAAGGCTGTGGTTTTACAACCACATGAATATAAACTTAGATTACATATTTCATACATACTTATGCACATAGATAGGGAAATAGAGAGACTGCATTTACCTCAACTTTCAAATGGTAACCAGTGCAACTCTACTGCAGTCAAATATTCAGCAAAAGAGTGAACGATCCAAACATTTTTACCACAATGCAGGAAAGATAAAGAAAATAAATTCAGTGGAATGGAATCCATATTACACAGACAGTCACTGTGAGTGATTCATGAAGGGTGTCACCCAATGGGAAAATACTTTTAGTACAGTAACAAGATTCAATTTCACAGTTGTCTGACATTTTTTTTTTTACTATTATTATAAGATTTTATTCTTCTAGAATCTTAGGATATTTGCAACTTAGGGGATTTGTTTCCAAGACGAAAATGTCCAAAGCAATGCTTCCTGTGAAATGTGGAGAAACTGTGTTATAAATATATGTCTGCATGAGTACATGCACTAATAAGCAACACTGTTGCAGAACATATGACAAATAATTACCAGTGAAGGGAAAAAGCATGTAGCAACTAACATAAAACAAAAGCAAACAAAAGAAAATACAATTGCCTAAGTTGGGATAAGCTTTCCACTAAGTTTTACAAAAAGCAAGCACATACTAAAGATGTAATTTCACTGCTGCAAAGGCTGCAGGTTTGAGTTTGACTAGATAGCATCTCAGGCTAATGCTAAACCAGTCATTCAACTAATAGTCTCTGGGTAGGGGAAGTTCAAAACAACAAACTGTAAATTCTAAGCAGTTCCTATCATAAACATCCAAGAGTGAAGTTTGTGAAATCTAACCTGCAGTATGCACACAAGCTTGTCTGAAAATTCTGACTCTGTGTGAATATGTGACTTACACTACACTAAAAGGTAAACAAAATAGTCTGGTAAACAACTGATTTTAGAAACAAAATAATGTCTCTTTATAAGAATTGCATTACTGCTGTGCTTTCTAGAGTAGCAGCAGCAGTCTGGTTGTAAAATGTCTGAAAGGCTACTTTTCTGAATGGATAAAATGCACAGATTACACCAATGAATGGCTCACATGGAAAGCTGTTGTCAGTAGAGCTGCAATTTGAGATGGAATGTGGCTAACTCCTTTGAAGCTTCCTGCAGGCACACTTCCCCTACCCCCCTCAGCCACAGGTGAGCATGCTCAGAAAGGCAAACTTGAAAAGTAAACAAAGGCTGAATCAAAACAAAAAATCCCTGGGATTGTCCCTTTAAGGACATAGAGGTGCCTGCAAAATATCCCGGCTAACATCCAAACAAAAGGGTAAAAAGGTCACATAGACAAAACCATTCAGCAAAAACTTCAAGAAAAACCCAGCAAGGTAGCTTTTTCATTATACAACAACTTAAACACCCTGTAATGGAGGCCTATGACTATAAGGAAAAGACCCCTTAAATATAGTGTTTCAGCTAGATGCCTTCTGAATGCCCTTGACTTTTTACTTGAGGTCTTTATAGGTACATTCAGTACATTAAAGCTAAACCTCACTAGTTGTGGACTCCCATGTTTCAGCCTTTTAAGTGACCTCATCAGCACAGCACATCATGAATCAATTTTTTGGCTACATTTTAGAAATACGCAACTTCAAATCAAGCCCGATGTCCATAAATATTAAGCTGCCTGCAAGATATCCCAACTAGCACCCAAACCAAAGGTCACACAGACAAGCTATTCAGTAAAACAGTAAGAAAAACCCAGCAAGCTACAATTTGTCACTGCGTAACACCTTAAACCTCCTGTAATGGAGCCTCATGGGATATAGGCAAATGACCCCTTAAGTAAAATGCCAAGGACACTCAGTAGCCATGTAGCTAAATTACTTTCCCTGGGATTCATTAACAATTGTGTAGGCTTTGTGCAAAGCCTACAGGATTGCAATGCATTAGCTCAATGAGTAGCAGCTCTCACCGAATATACATTCTGCTTATCGAGGTTACACGACTCCAAGCACAGTTTCATGGCCAGCAACACTGGTGGAAGCACGAGCGCACAATGTAAACAAAAATACTTACCTGTAAGTAAAAGTATTATGTGAGCATGCACGGACAGCTTGTATGAAGTAAGGGCAAATGACAATCATGTAGATGCAGGGACCGTTAAACTGGGTAATTTACATACAGTAATTATGAGGGGGAGGGTAAAGTGAAAAATGTACTCTGTTAATGCATTTAAATGTGACCATGGCAGAAAGAAACATTTTTCAATACTTTCCAAGTGTTTACCCATGTACATAACTTAAAACAGACATGCTAACAATGGATGTGAGAGTGCTACAATGTAACATTGTAAGAAAAGGGAGTAGATGTGATATTAACGTTGATATCATGCAGAGTTGAAATAACAGCAAGGACAGTTAATACATTACGGACCATTCACTTACAGTGCAGTTACTGAATATGTCATGTATACACAGGGAATGTATGTGCAATAGCTGACTGTACTGCTGCATCCTGCACTCCATCCTGTATAAAGGCATGAGCCGTACAGCAGCTATGTCGTGCACAGCTAAAAGGGATATGTTTTAGCATACATCATTGGACAACCATAGACAGGAGAGTATACTTCACTGACATGCGTCTTGCACAAGCGTGCATTTTACATACATGTGCATCATAAACAGTAATAGAATAGCAATCAAAATGCACAAGTGACAAATGACAACACAGATCTGATGACATTACAGTACTTCAAGGTTTCTGTAAACAGAGCGCATGTAATACAGGATTATACTGGGCATGCTCACAAGATATTATATGGAACACTGCCACAACAGCATGTAAACACAAGCTCATATATTATTTGCATTAATAATAAATAAAACTGAGAATAATAACTCCGTGCAGTGTTGTTTGTGAAATGTCAATTCATTCATAAAATGTTGCACTTGGCTGGAATTTCACAGCAAGCTATGTTTGCCCACTGACCACAAACATGTGCACTGACCACAAACATGTGCAACATGTGCATGAATTACATGCGCGACAGAGGAAGTCTTACAGCTGTGAGATTCCATCTATTTGAAGTCATTACGTTAAATAAATGTGTTGCAATTTGCATGAGATAAAAGGGCTGGAGGCGGGTTTTCCCATGGTAAGTGTACACATTATAACACTTGCGGATGTCATTAAGGAACAACAGCAGTAGGACATGCAATGCTACCAGTCGGCTAGTGTGGGATTTGAACACCTATGTGACAAATGAGGCTACATGATATTGGAAAGAATGAATGCTCCATGGTGCCACAAGTGTGAGACATTTTGGTCTTTGAAGCAGTGACATTACTTCATTACTGAAAGGGAGATGTGTGTCAACCAATTCTTTAAAACAGTATTACCATATGTGTGTTCCTCACAAAACATTGCCTGTCACTAGGTATACCCAGACACACAACATGCATAATATATTCATTACTGTGACAGGAGAATGGCAATCAGACAGAATATGTGGATAAACAGAGATCTAAACACATGCCTTACTAGGGAAAAAGCAAACAGAACATAGTCACATGTCCTCACGTCGCAGGATAAGCCTTAGAAGTTCTTATAGGAAAGATAAATGTCATCCCATGGGGTTTACTATCACTATTTCGAAGTTCTAAATGTGAAACTATCAAAAACCTGCCATGGAATATTAAAAGTTACAGTGTGGCATATGTTAAAAGGTCGAAAAATACCTTCAATGCAAATTTCGATTTAAATCGACTTCTGTGAGGTATTCCCTTTTACTGACATGCCACCACCATGACAGTTACATGTGCGATGACATATTTCCGACGTCGGAATTCAAATGAGATACACTTCCTGAAAGAATGTGATGCTTTGAATGCAGTGATGCGCGTGCGTACATTGTACAGTGTACCTCCCATTTAAATGAAACCTCAAAATGCAATACATAAACATACAAACCTAAGTACACAATCCATACTTTTCTGCAAGTGAGTTTCCCATGCAAAGCCATGAATATACCAGTAACTGCACAACAACAACTGCAGAGTAGTGGATTATAACAATTTAAAATGAGCAGTGCACAGCAACAAGCCAAGCAAGTCCCCTTGAGGTCATTTCATCTCTACTCTCTAACAAGGCCATAAAGTGACTCTCTTTGTCATGTAATGTGCGCCTCTTAGGTGAAGACGGTATACAAGATAGTACACGGTTTTAAGGTCTTCAGCATGATTCTACTCTAACCGTATGGCAATGCAGTACATCTATAATGAATAACTGTTTCTCACCTAGCAAACCCCTTAACCTGCGATGCCAACCCTCCACAGTATTCTGGCTACGAAGATAGCCACACAAACATGTGTCCCAATGATTCCAGAATGAAACTTGAAATAAGGGTGGTAATCTCTCACAAGTAGCATGTCTGATGCCATACCTCCTTGGTCTCCCTAAAACATGATTACTTTTGAAAAATTCACATAAGGGTTCGGGCATCTCACCTGCAATTTCCTCCAGTGTTGACAGTACTGAATCAGACGATACAAAGGTTAAAGCAGGTACCTGCTTACATAGCAGTGCAAATTAAGTATCATTACCAAATAGGGATGCTAAACTGAGCTTTTGGATTTGGCGCCAAACTGGTTGACAGAGATGGAATGAACACCCCTTAGGTGTACTGTCAGGCAAATTCCTTGAGATACAGTTCACAGTACCTTTCTCGAAGTCACTTAACACTATGTGTGGCTTTAATACTAGGTCTAATTGGGAACATAGGGGGATAACTACTTTCCAGAACGGATCATAACACTCCTCACTCTTTGAAGGTAAAATGGCATACACCACTGGAATAACCTCCCCATTGGAAGCACCTGTGAGGCTGCAATGTTGGAATAAACCTGTCTACACTGACATGTGGTTATAGGAAAAGTATCATCTACTAATATAAATTCAGACATACATAACATCCATAGATTACCCTCTGTTGTTAAGATAACAATATTAGCAGAACTACTGGTAACGTCAGTGTGATACACAATAAATGAACCATTTTTAAGGAGAGCATTTCAGCAGTCAACTGTGTTAAGGACTCTAGTTTACACATATCTGCTTTCCTACTTTTCCGTCTTATCCGTCGCACAGTTTGCTTCAGAGCATCTGTGTTGGGTAAGGTATTCACCACATCAGTATAAGTACCCACCAGGATTTCGCTTACTATTGTGCAAGGGTCTTCCAACGTTTGCTCTGTACGTCTCTTAATAGCCTCACAAACCTTCCTTTCCTCGTGTTTAAATACGTCTGGACCATGGAAATGGGGGTATACTCTTTTTCCAGTTTTTTCCTCCTCAACTGCTTCCTCTGTAACACACCGTCCTTTACATCTGTTACTATTCTTTCTTATACAGCACCAATACCTTCTTGAGTCAGTAGACTTCAAGATAGTACTGGTAGCCATCAATACATAGCATCTTGCGTCCTTTTTGGGACATAATTGTACTATACACTGCACCAATTGTACCCGGACACTCAGTAGAAGTATCACGATTGGACATCCTTACTACTCACACCTACAAAAAACAGTAACAATTAATGGTACATGCAGTAATTACTCTTCTGTTACAGTACTTTATTACACATTCCCCTTTACTATAAGATGCAGTCAAGCTACAGACACATGAAACGTGGACACCCTGTAACCCTTCACAACCTTTGATAATCTTTGTAGAGGATAACCATATCTGCAAACTGTATACACTTATGCGTAATGTATACAATATTGCCTCTAACGTATGCTCTGTTCCTTATATAACTTGTGATTTTCAAGCACAATGCTGTAATGATCTGAGGACTGCGGTCGACAAAAGACGATATGCATTTCTATTTCAGACCTACTTTTTAATCACACAAATGCATGCTACAACTCATGTCACTCTACCAGCTACCTAATTTTAGAAGGTTCGATGAGTACAGTCAGTGCATATGTTTACACCTTCGTCCCCCCCTCCCCTCAGAATATGAGACTTTCACCAAATGTTTTGAACTAACACATTACGAGGGCAACTGTTGATATGTAGTGACACACTCGGACATAAGTTCTCCAAAACACTTGCACAGCTATTAGGTGCATCACTTTTGATATTTAAACACAACACCTTAGGTCTCCGTGAAATGTGCTACACATTGCTACCCAATACACTTCGGTAAAATCTGTACTGCACTGTCCTTAAGTTTGGTCACATTAACTTCTACTGGCTTTATTGCACTACTACAAAGTACATCTCGGATGTATACAGATACAGGTATATACAGGGAAATATTCAGCAGTTTCATTTACTTACAGTGTCTTTGTTAGGCTGATGAATTTGAAGCACTTCTACTGAGTAATCCATTCAGATACCATTACAACTTTAAAATATCCCGGAAATATCTGCAGCGATGTCACTTACTTGAGACAGTGCAAAGTAAGATTATGGGCAAGAATGGAATAGTCGACATTAGTGGATCGAATGCACTCGGACAATTAAATTCGACATTCTCAATGCCTACTAATTTTTTTCTGTATTCAGAATGTCGGACAAGTACGTCTCAATTGAGCCACGTTCATGATAATGATAGTAAACCATCCCATGGCATCATCATTATCTATAAAAGCATTCCTTTGTGGAACAGAAATAATTTTAACAGGAATCCCCATCCAAACATGTACACAGCAGATAATTAGCTGACATTGTTACTTACCTGCACATTCACAGACATAGTAACACAAGACAGTCTAAGTAGTAATGTCTGGATTTGAACAGACTACCTAAGATCACAAGGTGCAGAACACTACCTGAATCGCTTGCTCCACACAAAATGTTCTTTTACACATGGGACAGTGCAGATTTGAATGGATGACACCATTCTTTCGTACACTGATGTTCTTCTTAAAAATGTATGAAGGTGGTTGCAGTACACAAGAACACTACACAGCTGCACATACTACATGCACTACAAGCCTTCTCTAGACAGCATGCTAGACTAACACCCACAGACAGCAGTCCATCAATGCTGCATTCAAACCTCGTCCTTGTGTATTTATGCAGTCTAGACAGCACTGTATCAACAGCCAGCACCACAGGGTAACTCGTACAAACACTTTGATGTGGTTCTTTTTTTGACAGCATGATGTAAGCACTGCGTTTCCAAAAATGTTTATTGCCTCAAGGTAATACAAATCTATAGGGTAATCTTCTGCCAGGAAATATATTGCCCACGTGGAATTCTACATAAGGGGTGTTGTCACAGACACAATGACACACATACTGGCATTATTTACTCACTGCTGGATTCGACTCCCCCTACCTATTTACACAATCTATATAATATAGAATTAGCCGCAAGCATCATAGGTGAACTGCGAGTTATAAGGGCACAGTGTGCAATTTTGACATGCTAACCTCAGTGCAATGGACAGAAATTATGTGTGGTAAAAGTGGAATAAGGGGATGGGGACATCCTCTCCCATGTTAAAATCTTCTACCGAGTGGAAGCTGATCACAGTCATCCACAAAGATGTAATGGACACTGAAGCCACACGCATACACACATTTCTCAAGGTGAGAACTGAATCTCCTACCTATCTAGTTACACAATCTAGAGAGCACAGTATTAGTCACAAGCACCACATAAGAAGTCTCAATTTAATGATGTGGAAAAGCACATTTGTAATTAGTAAAGAATTTCACTGCTTGGAACAGCTGGTACTGTGTATCACAGGTTTTGAGACAAATGCATATGAATGGACAGGTCAACATAATAGCACTGTGATTGTCCCATGTAATGACATACTTGTCTGCTAAGATTTATATACTGTCCTTTATGTACACTGTGTTACTATGACAGACATGCATCCGTTTCACAGTATGGGATGCCAATGACAATCACAGTTGCAAACAAGTGGATTCTCATATCAAGCATTCCTGCTACTTAATTCCGGGATAATTGCACACTTGTCTTGTTTCATGCTTGCATAATGTGCATTGACAGTACAAAGAGACACTTCCTAAACAGGACAGTGCACTGCAGAATAAGAGGGATTATTATGTGTGAACAGGTTGCCAAACATTTTAACACAGTTGCAAGTGCAACAGCTGGAGTGCAGACATACCTTAACAGACAGATTTAATGGAGTAAAAGTCACTATGAAATGCAGATAACTTATCAAAATTCAATACAGACATAGATGTTGTGCAACATAAAAGGATTGTTTGTTGTAATTTTTCTACTCTCTGCCTGAAGCTCAGCTCTGCAAGCTCAGAAGCACTGCTATTGGCAAAATATTAGTGCAAGTGTAATCATATCTTGAGGTGTTGAACTTTGACAGCTATGAAGCTCTGAAGCTCTGTGCAGACTTTCATATAAAGAAGTATTTTATACTTACAACCATGTGTGAATCTGATGGAATACAGAACAGATGTGTTATGGTCATGTTTTAGGTGTCATGAATTACAAATTTGTCACGATAGTTGCAGTTAATCAATCCTTATGTGCATGTCACAGGTGTATTACGAAATGCATGAGGGACCAAGCATGTTATTGCTGGTGGAAACGTGGCTTTGTAAAACAGTTTTGAATCAAACAGGTTTACTGGATGACACAGAAGCAGTGGGAAGCGGTGAACAGTTGGTGAATGGAACACACAATACAGACATACTAACACATTAATTAAAGTTTCTTTTCTGCACACATTTGTGTTGTTACTCTTTGATTTACCAGTACAATTACTCATGCAAGATCTGTACAAAAGAGGCTTCACAATAGGGAGCAAGCACATTAGCTTAGCACCAGGATAACGGCAACTTAAGAAAAGGTGTAGCCAACATTTACACCCACAGGAGTCATACAAAACATTCAAAAATATTTTTGCATACATATGGATTTGAACCTTGACAGTATTGCAAGAAAAAAACAGACCTGTGTATTACCTAAATATCCAACATAGAAACGTCCGTTTCACAAAGTTTCAATGTAAAAACAAATTGCAGAAAAGCAGAATGTATCTATTACTTCATTACCCTCATGACAACTGTAAACTGTACGTTCAGCTCTTCAGCTTATTCAAAAATAGATTAACCTGAGCACAGCAGTGCAAATGACACCACAGTAATGCGTCCAAAGGCAAAAACTCGCAAGATTCTGCTATAAGACATGCAGTTCCATTTAGCCCCAATTACAGGTGGTGCTTGGTGCCAGACACTGAACAAATGCAGAGGAGGAAGACTTGTGACAAAGTAGGGAGATGATACATACACAGGGTGAGACAGATGCTCATAACAATATGTAGGCAACAGCTACAAAAAGTAGTATAGTAAAAAGTCAGGAACTCTTAGCTAATACCTGGATCAGAACCCTAGAAAGTATGCAATAACCCTTCTATAGATCTGAGCATTGTATCATGTCACAAAGGAACTCTTAATTCACACACTTTAAATAACAAAACTGAAGGACAGTGACAACTCAGTGAAGCAAAGGGATTAACAGAGAGAGACAGAGATAAACGGAGACAAGAATAACAGTATTTTTGAGGGACATGTAGGACCACCTGTATGTGTGCTACTCTTATTTCCTTTTTATTAAGCTGTCACGCTCTGTACAATAAAGAGCTTGCTATAGGAAGCAAGAAGGGGCAGTAGAGTGCAACCAACAGTAAGACACAAGCAGGACAAGGCTGGCTTACTAAGTCTCCCTGTTAGGGCTGCAATGTTTTTGCAAGTGAAGTCTTGCTGCGCTGTTCAAATGGTACTTTGATGAAATGCTGTAAACAGAGAAATACAGACGTTTACAGTTAACTATATGAAAGAAAAATAAAAAATCATGAAAATAATTTGAACTACAGTTGTAAATGAGCCCATGAGACTATGCAAAACATTGTAGTGCCGCGGTGGTGCAGCAGTTAGAGTTGTCGCCTCACAACAAGAGGTTCGCCGGTTCGATTCTCGGCTGGAGCGCCTTCTGTGTGGAGTTGCATGTCCTCCCTGCGGTCAAGTAACGTTAAAGATATGCAGGTAGGTGCGAGCATGAATGGGTGTGCCTTCTTTGAAGTTTGGGCATTGGGCTGGCAGCTCGGCACCTTAAAAATCCACTGCCAATCATTAGCGGACTAGAGTGCCGCTGTGGCGACACCTAACCGGGAAAAGCCGAAAGACATTACTTTTAGACTATGCAAATACAGTTTACAAACAAGGGACTTATTCAAACAAATGCCTATGTAGTGGTATCAACCTGTGATTAGCAACAGCACCAAAACAACAGAATTAATACTTTAATAAACCAAAAACAATCCAAAATTGAGTGCTTTTGTCCCAGTTAGTCTATGGCTTTATCAGAACAAATAAAAGTTTTACTCAACTTTTATAAACTTAGATCAACCACGTGACCTCTTAACATAACTAAACCATTAACTAATTAAGATTATTTCAAGTTAAAAATAAATGTTTAAGATTGTAGTTTCTAAATGCAAACAGTTTTGCAAAAATCATTTTAAAATTATATTGCTCCATATGGAAATATATATAAAGTAAAAAATATAAAAGGCTTAAATTAAATAAAAATGTGGCATAAGTAAACTCTCAACCGCTAATAACATGGTTCAGAAAAAAAAAAACTATATCTCTTGCAATGTGGCATGAAACAACCAATCCTAAAAGTAAAAGATCAAAAATTATACATGATGTAAACTAATATGAATACTCTCTTAATACAGTTTGACACTAAGGCTCTCTGCCTAAGGATGGCCATGAGATTAATATGATCATTTAACCCTGGTGGTGTGGCAGCATTTAGTCTAAACAGCCAATATAACTCCCTAATGTCTACTCTATTTTCCCAATAACCTCCTCATGGATCCCTTCTCACTATTTCTAGGATACCAAAATGAACTGCACTAAAGTTGTGGCAACTTAAGGAAGGTTTATACAAGGCATTGTTTGGATTCCTATGTTGAACAGCATAAACGTGTTCATACACCCACTTACACCAACATCTCTCAATTTTATCAACGTAAAAGTGATGAAATCCTTGGCAAACAGCGATATAAACCAATCCTTTGCTGCCACAATCTCCTGTCTCTAACTTAATATGTTGGGGGGGGGGGATACCCTATCATGACCTCTCTAGTTTGTAACCTGAAGTTACAGAATTTACATGCCCCACATTTACGTGTCCCCTTCCCATCGGCAGACCTATGTGTATGGTGTTCAATCAAATATTTCATATTGTGGTCTGTTTTGAACACAAAGTGAGGTCCATCACCCACGCTGTTTCATAACTTGGAATCACTTTGAAACATAACCCAATTCTTTGTTAAAATGTTCCTAACGTCATTACTAAAATTATCATAGTAAATAATCACAGAATTAACAAATGAAGTACATGTACCTCTATTACACTGTGGGTGCACATGTTCACCACTATCCAATAGTGGCTTACATCTAACGCCCCAACCCTCCAATACCATCTTGCTACAATTAGCAATCAGTTCCAAAGGGTACCCTCTCTCGCTGAACATGCTAAACAGTGTAGATAACTCTACCTTAAAATCTTGAACTTCAGAACACATTCAGGCTGCTCTAATCATTTGTCCTTTTACTAGACTTTTCTTTATGTGAAAAGGATGGCAGCTCTGGAAATCCTGATAGCTATTAGAGTAGGTGGGCTTCCTAAACAATTTAGAACCAAAACATTTAGCTTCGTAATTTTTTAATATTATAACATCTAGGTAATCAATACTATTGAACGAAAAAATGTGTGTAAATTTAAAATAAGAACAAACTTTATTCATACAATCTATTAATTCCTCTGCCTCACAGTCCTTTTTCTTCCACAAAATAAACACATCTAAATAATGTAAACAGATGTGCTACTGGTCTTTAAACTTAGAAGTCAGAATATAATTTTTCCCATGAAAACATAACTAAAATTGCATAGATGGGCACACAGCTAGCACCCATCGCTACTCCTTTAATCTGTTTACAATACTTTCCCTCAAATGTGAAAAAATTGAGTAAAACAAAATTAAGTAAAACAAATTCTATAAGCTCCATAGCAAAATTAACCAAATTGTTGTCCAAAACCCTAAGTTCTTGATCAGCTTCATAAAAAAAGCTCTAAACATTCTTTATGAGTAACAGAAGTAAATAAATCTATTACATCTATAGTTGAAAAAGCACACTCATCCGAATAAAATTAAATTTCAAATTTTTCTAAGGAAGTTCCATGAATCCAATAATATATGTTCTATGGAACCCAATAACCCCTTCAAAATTTTATCAACAAATAAACCTAATGTGTATGTGGAGCTATTGTGTGCAGCCACTATCAGTCTAAAGGGGGGGGGGGGGTTTACAATACTTTTGTGAACTTAAGGTATACCAAACGCATTAGGAACCACTGGATGGTTAACAAGTAAAAAAGTTATAAATCATCTCATTAATCACTCCTTGCAGTAATTAGTCATCTGAATTTTTTTTTATGTGCGATAATAACTTTGTTTAATGATACTATTGTGTATGTATTTGTATCGTGTAATATTTCACTCATTGAGTTAATATAAACATTTTTATTCATTAAAACCATCCCATCCCCCTTGTCTGGCTTCATCACATGTATATTTTATGATGCATACTGTAAGCTTTGTAAATCTCCTACATACAAATGTTTTCATAACTAGCTATCGTAGGGTATAATGGAGGACTGAACAAGCATTTCTTCCTAAAATCATTAGGAGGAGGGTCTATATCTACCTTGTACCTAAACATATTTCTAAAGTTAAGTTTTCTTGTGTACAATTTAAATTCTATTAAGATCTTGTCTACATCACATCTACAACTTGGTACAAACTTCAACCCTGTTCAGTATAGCTGAAAATGTTGTAGCCATTCGTGCTGAGCATTTTGCCATCAAAAGCTTCAATAATTCTATCATCTAGTAACTGTTTCTGCCGTTCTTCCTCCAGTGTTGTTTCTGCCTGTTTTGCTGCCCCCCTCAGGGTGTGAGGATGTGATAAAAAACTGGACTGGCATTTTTTATTACCAATTCTTTCAGATCTTCTTAACGGTGGATACTCTCTCAAATACTTAATTATTTTCGCCATTTTAAGTAAAGGGCATTGCACAGATATATGCTTCTGTCTATGACTATCTAATGGTATATTGGCACCACCTTCTGCCTCTCTTAAACCCCCCTCACTACACCGATTGTTTCCCCTATTTATCTATAGTGTGGCAAGCTTTAGATAAAGGATATGCTAAATTGTTTGTGTACTCAGACTCATCTCCAAATAGTTTCTTCTGTTTTCTTGCCAAGTTTAATTTAACTTTTTCCTCGATTTTATCAAAGATTAAGTTGTAAGTAGTTTCAAACCATGGAAATGCCGCATCATTATTAACAATTTAAATGTGAAAATAAATATCATTAAATAAATCTCTTATACGCATATTATTAATTATTATAAACTGCATTAGTTTGACTTCATGTCTATCAAACATACTTAGCAGTTCATCCAATTCACCTTGACCGTACAACAACCCATTGGGAAACTTGTACATTTGTAAGCCTTTTGGTACTCATTTAAGTTTAATACATTCAGCAAGGTAGGCGTTATCGCATTGTAAACCACGTACCTTACTAAGTTTTGTTTCAAAAACATGTAGGTCCTCCTGCAAGTTATTAGTCCCTGAAGTAATAATGTCCATAACAGTGGGAGAGAATATAAAGTCCCTGTTTAACCAGTTGTTAATATGTTCGGAATAGTCCTCGGCTACTCTGTCCTTCTGACTGCAAGGAATCTCTTTGAAATCCAAATAAACAGATACTTCCTTATTGTAAACAGCTCTCTTCGGTTTCACCACACAAATCAGTAGCTTCCAGGTTAACCAAACCAGTTCGTTGTGAACCAGCCGCGAAGATAGTAGGGCACTTAAATTTTTCAATCAATGACTGGGTCTGTGTCACTTGTTGGGAAAGTAGTTTGACTAGTTGGGATAAATTTCCTCCCTCATTGGCGTTAGACATTTCCAAACCATCAGTTTGCACTGGAGCAGCATTGCATTTAGGCAAAGAACACGCACCGGTAAACTCTGCCATTGTTCAGAGTACAAGAGATGTCTTGAATAGAAACAAATGTTTGTACCCGTCTTGTAGGGCTCCCCTTGCTGCCTGCCATTTACACCAAATTTGGTGTTGTTGCTGAATTAACAGGGAAACCCACTGAAATGCTGATAATCCAAAACTAAGTAAAACAAAAACAGAGGTCTCCGTATAGCAACCAAAAAACTTATTAAAACAAATGCCCACATAGTGGTATCAATTAGGGGATCAGCAAAGGCAATGGCATAAAAATGACAGAATTAATACTTTAATAAACCAAAAACAATCCAAAGTTAAGCACTTTCATCCTCTTTAGTCTAGGACTTCATCAGAACAAGTAAAAAAAAATGTACTCAACTTTTAAAAACTTAAATCAATCACATGACCTCTTAACATAACTAAACTATTAACTAATTAGGATTATTTAAAGTTAAAAAAATCAATGTTTAAAAATGTAGCTTCTAAATACAAACAGTTTTGCAAAAATCATTTTAAAATGATACTACTCCACATAGAAACGTATACAAAAGTATAAAATATAAACTGTATAAATTAAACAAAAATGTGGCATAAGTAAACTCTCAACCACTAATAACACGGTTCAGAAAAAAATGCATCTCTTGCAATGTGGCATGAAATAACCAACCCTAAAAATAAAAGATCAATAATAATACATGATGTAAACTAATTTGAATACTCTATTAATACACCACGACACTAAGGTTCTCTGCCTAAGGATGGGCATGAGATTAATATTATTTAACCCAGGTGGTGTGGCAGTGTTAAGTCTAAACAGCCAATATAACTCCTTAATGTCTACTCTATTTTCCCAATAACCTTCTCGTGGATCCCTTCTCACTATACCTACGATACTAAAGTTGTGGCAAGTCAAGGAATGTTTGTACAAAGCATTGTTTGGATTCCTATGTTGAATAGCGTAAATGTGTTTATACACCCGTTTACACAAAGATCTTTCAGTTTTACCCGTGTAAAAGTGATGACATCCTTGGCAAACAGTGATACAAACTGGTCCTCTGCTGCCAAAATCTCCTGTCTCTAACTTAATACGTTGTGGGGGCTACCCTATCATGACCTCTTTAGTTTGTAACCTGAAGCTACAGAATTTACATGCCCCACATTTACGTGTCCCCTTCCCATCGGCAGACCTATGTGTATGGTGTTCAAACAAATATTTCATATTGTGGTCTCTTTTAAACACAAAGTGAGGTCTATCACCCATGCTATTTAATAAACTGGAATTACTTTGAAACAGAACATTTTAACAAAGAATTGGGTTAACTTCATTACTAAAATTACCGTATTGTATAATCATAGAATTAACAAATGAAGTACATGTACCTCTATTACACTGTGGGTGCACATGTTCTCCACTAACCAATAGTGGCTTATATCTAATGCCCCAACCCTCCAATACCATCTTGCTACAATTAGCCATCAGTTCCAAAGGGTACCCTCTCTTGCTGAACATGATAAACAGTGCAGATAACGCTACCTTAAAATCTTGAACCTCAGAACACATTCGGACTGCTCTAATCATTTGTCCTTTTGCTAGATTTTTCTTTATGTGAAAAGGATGGCAGCTCTGGAAATCCAGATAGCTATTAAAGTAGGTAGGCTTCCTAAACAATTTAGGACCAAAACATTTAGCTTTGCAATTTTTTAATATTGTAACATCTAGGTAATCAATACTATCGAACGAAAAAAATGTGTGCAAATTTAAAATAAGAACAAACTTGATTCATACAATCTATTAATTCCGCTGCCTCACAGTCCTTTTTCTTCCACAGAATAAACACATCTAAATAACGTAAACAGATGTGCCACTGGTCTCAGAATATACTTTTTTCCTATGAAAACATAACTAAAATTGCGTAAATGGGTGCACAACTAGCATCCATTGCTACTCCTTTAATCTGTTTAAAATATTCTTCCCTCAAATGTGAGAAAATTATTGAGTAAAATAAATTCCATAAGCTCCATAGTAAACAGGGGAATTATCTCAACACGCCACATAAGAACTTCTAAGTTCATTACATTCAGCAGCCTAAGAATTGTTACAGTAACTATTTTGAAAGTAGTGCCTTTAGTCTGCCTTTACTCCTTCAGTGCAGCAGATTTGAGCACATTTGCAGAAAGGGAATAGTTACTGTAGCTGAAATTAATCTTCAGCTTTTGCTATCGAAGTTAAAATGCCATTTATGGTCAATCCACACTGGTGCACAATGCCAATCTCCACGCAAATACGGATGATAAAAAGTGAAGGCTTTTTCACGGGCCAGTTCTGGCCCCATGTGTGATTCCATTTTTTGGACAGGATTAAACATGTGAAAAATGAGTTGACTGGACAGTGGTGAAAATGGGGGTGACAAGCAGATGGCAGGACACAGGGGAAAGAATACAGGAATTTGCATGAGGGTGGTGGGAGAGCACCATAGATATGCACTTGTTCACAACATAAAATGTAGAATTGTACAAGGGATTTCATGACTTTGGACAGTAATAACACCAGGGATGGGTGAAAACAGAATAATGCTGTAAGAACAATTGAGCCAAATCAAGTGTGTCAAGATGACACAGGCAAAATGGAGAATTATGCATAATGTATACTTTTCTATCTGGGACAGGTGAATTTTGTTTTGAGAGAAAGAGGAATGTTGTAGAAGGTGCTTAGGAAGGGTAGGTTAGGTAGCAGGCACAGACTTACAGGATTTACAAGACAGACAGGGATGACAGTGGACACAAAAGGTTGGGGGGGCACCATGATTGGGGATAGGTAGGGGAAATCTCAGGTCCAGCTTGAGAACAGTGAGAATCTATTCCTCACCCTCAGAACATACATCACTGTCTCCTGTATCAGTGCTGGAAGTGTCATTATTTTAGCAATATGATGAAGGAACTTTTCAATCCTGCCAATTTAGGCACTCAGATTCCTCTCCATCATGCTCTATACCAGTCCTGTCGTCGCCTGTTGTGTGACAAACTGTCACCTCCACTACTATTCCTGGAGGATACCATTACACCAGTAACCAGGGCAGAGCAGGTAGGGCAGGAGTTGTGGAGGCAACACTGACAAGTTGTGACCCAGACATGCAGTGAGTCCGTGCTGCCTGGAGTGGTGCCGCCACAGTAACCTATAGAGATAGGGCAGGTTGAACCAGAGTGGTCAGCCTACCTCCCTGTGCTGATGATCATTTTGTTTTCAGAAAAAATGTGCGTGTGTGTGTGTTATACAAAGTATACACACACATATAATAAATATATAAAAGTAAACACAGAAAAGAGAGAGTGGAGGGAAGACAAAAGAGAGATAATTATATCAATGGCTTGTCAGATTCCTTTATTTCAATGCATAAGACAGTACAAATCTGTAAGTCCACCTTTGCCACGTCCAGATATAATGGGAAGGCATGAATTCATCATAAAATCAATCACAATGATAGGATATGACTAAAAGAATCCTGTATTTCACTGTGCCATATCAGACATTTGCTTTCTACAGTAATAACTGCATTTGCAAATATTTAATTAATTGTTAATGCCAGGCAGTATTGAATTTAAAATATCTTATAAACAATAGCCTGTACAAAAATTAAATATCTGTCTGTGGGTGTTGAACCCACACACAATTAATCCTATACACTCACTGCATAATGCAATAACACAAAACTATTGCAGCAAGCAAGTAGGCTTGCTATTAAAGTTAAGGTATGACTGCTAAAAATAACATACCGAGATGGAATGAGAACACTTGTGCCTTACAATCAGAACAGATGCATACTTATCCAGTGCCACTCTGATGCAAGTTAGTCTCTCTTGATTTACCTCAAGGTTTTCTGCAGTCTCTGCTGCAGCTGTATAGTAGAAAAAGGAAAAAAAAATCCCATAAAAAAGCATAGAGTAACTGTGATGGCTGGCTAAGTAAATTCCATATCATAGAGACGTTATGGTTCAGTATAATTATATAACTGGACGGGTGTCTGCAGTTTTAAATTCATAGGCTCATCAGCTAAGGGGGGTCCCTCTTGTGCCTCTTCATGTCAATGTAGCAGTGACATTGTTCCCCAGTGAGTGGGATGCCAGTTACACTGGAGATAGCTTTGGCCAAGGTATTCCAAGCCTCAGCATTACACTGAGATCCGATACACTCCCCTTGCAGCAGACTTCAGTTGTAGCTCTTCACGAGAAGTGTCACAAAAATCCTGGACTCCTCAAGAAAAGATGCAAAAGGAAATGTTTATGGAAGAATTAAATTTACCAAGGTTAGAGGTAGACGAGTCTCAATTACTAACAGTTAGGATAGGAGGAGATGAGATACAAATGGTGATGTATAACCAATCTGGAATAGATGGTTTTCCTGTGGAAGTTTGGAAGCTAAGACGGAAACAATTATAAAGATATGGAAGGTGTTGTTTAACAGTATTTTAAGAGGAGGAGAATGACTAACATCCTGGAAGAAAGTGGTGGTAACTACAATACTTAAAGAAGGTAAAGATCCATCACATCCAGCTTCATACAGGCCCACTTCAGTACTAAACCATAATTATAAAGTGTTTATGGCTATAATGTCTAAAAAGTGGCAAAAATTATACTTAAAAAATATACTAAAACTGATAGATATGGATCAATGTAGTTTTGTGAAGGGGAGGCAAACATTTGAGAAAGTACAGTTTTGTACCTACCATAAATGTAGATGTCCGATAGGAATGCATCTGCAGTCCTTACAAATGGGTTGTCCTGTCGTCAGGCAGCCCTTCGGTCGGCCGGATTCCAAAGTCTGGGTCTGGCCTCGGCTGGAGTCGCACTTCACCCGACGTCATAGCTGCAGTTATTCGGGTATAAAGGCATCAGCCGACGCCATTTTCCTTAGTGTTTCTTGCCCCAGATGCCAGGTGCCCTCTTGGAAGGCTAAATTTGGATAAATGCCAATGATTCCAAAAAGTAGAGAGCAAACACAAAAAATAAGCATGTATGTACATATATACAAACAAATACACCATAATAGATCCCCCCCAAGCTAGCTGAAGGCTGGCAAATACCCTAGGAGTACCTCAGAGGGGAAGGTGGGTGGGTAATCCTGACTGCAGATGCATTCCTATCGGACATCTACATTTATGGTAGGTACAAAACTGTACTATGTCCTTCAAGGATGCATCTGCAGTCCTACAAATGGGTAGAATACCATAGCTAAACAAGGGGAGGAGGAAAGAGTAGAGATTATGGTGTAGCTAGGATCCCTTGCAAAACAGCAGTGGCAAAACCTGCTCGGGATCTAGAGTATAAAGGTAAATTGTAATGCTTGACAAATGTATGCACGGAGGTCCAAGTAGCAGCCTCTATAATGTCCTTGGTAGCCACTCCTCGTAAGAAAGCTGTGGTAGTGGCTGTAGCCCTTGTGGAGTGAGGCCTGATGTTCTCTGGAGTTTTCTTTCCATGGTAGGAGTAACAAAATCTAATGCAATTTCCTATCCATTTGGAGATTGTCTGTTTTGAAATTGGTTTTCCTTCCTATCCTGTGGCATATGCTACCAGAAGCTGGTCAGTTTTTCTATTGGACTTAGTCCTGTCCAGGTAGTAGCGTAACTGTCTGTGTACATCCAAGGTATGCAAAGTCTTTCTCCCTGTTCTGTGGGTTTGGGAAGAATGTAGGTAGGTGGATAGCCTGATTTAATGACACTCTGGATACCACCTTAGGCATAAATGTAGGATTTGTTCTCATGGACACTCTATCTTGACGGAAGATCAGGAAGGGTTGCACTGCCATTAATGCCTGTAGTTCAGAGACCCTTCTTGCTGAAGTTATTGCCAGCAGGAAAGCAGTCTTCCAGGATAAGTATTGTAATTCTGCTGTTGCTGCTGGCTCGAAAGGAGGAAGTGTCAATTTTTCTAGCACAAAGTTCAAGTCCCATGCTGGCAATGGTGGTTTTCTGGGAGGTTTTACATTTTTAATTCCTCTCAGAAACTGTCTGAGCAGGGGATGAGAGAAGACAGGAGGATCCAAGCTGTATTCTGCTGAAATAGCTGATGCATGTATCTTGATGGAAGAATAGGACAGGCCTGTGTGGAAGAGCTCTGCCAAGTACTCCAGGATGTTGGCCATGTTTACCAGAGTCACATCTTCTCCTTTGCAGTACTCCAAATGAGATATCTTTTCCATTTTGCTGCATAATTCTTTCTTGTTGAAGGTCTGCGAGCCTCCAGGATTATGTCTTTAACCCTTTGGGATAAACTTGGGTTAATTGCTGTTATGTAATGTTCCAGGCAGTTAGCTGCAGAGTTTTCAGGTTTGGATGCAGGATGTTGTAGTTGTTCTGTGTTAACAGTAATGGGATCAGGGGTAGTGTCCATATTTGTTCCCAAGACATGCTCCTCAGCAATGGGTACCAATGTTGTCTTGGCCAGTCTGGAGCTATCAGAATGATCCTTGGACGGTCCTCTTTGATCTTCAGAAGCACCTTGTGCATCAAAGGAAGTGGTGGGAATGCGTATGCTGTTAGGTTTTTCCAACTGAAAGATAGGAGTCCACCTTCCAAGCAAGTGGGTGGTACGTCCTTGTGCAGAATTTCTTTAGCTGGTGATTGAATGGGGATGCAAACAAGTCTATTTGTGGTAATCCCCATTCCCTTGTGATGGCTTTGAAGATGTCCGGATGAAGCATCCATTCGTGGGCATCTGTGGTTGTTCTGCTTAATAT